>NC_056726.1:108856041-109156041 GCF_019279795.1 Protopterus annectens
AACATAAATAAAAGGATTTTTACACAGATGTAAACAAACACAAAAACAGATACAAACAAATTATTACATTTTTACTCAGATGGAAAATTCCAGGCAGTGTTTTTAAGAATGATAGGGTACTGAATGCCTAGTAGGCTAACCTGGTAGTAGATCCAAGGAGATAATAGGATTTATAAGTTAAGAAACAATGAAGTGTAGGCAGAAGTCCTCCATGTGCACAGGAGTGATGGTCAGAGTTCGCCTGGATTAGGGCAAGGACATAGCCATCATTTTTTAAAGTACTGAATCAGACTTTTCTTGAATTGAGGTAGAGACACTTCAGATGTAAGATTAGCAGGAAGAGAATTCCAAGTTTTACCAACAGAGTTAGCAAATGGAGATTTACCGGCTGTGTTGTTGGATTTGAGAGTCTGAACTAGTAGTCTTTCAGATGAATGAAGTGCGCTAAGGTTACTGTAGGGTGTGATGAGGTTTTTAATTACGGGTATATTATCTGGTTGGAACAGGATCTTGTGTGCAACTATTAGTTGGTTAACCTGAAGTAGGTTAGGCAGTTCAAGCCATCCTAGTAGATTTAGGTTATGACAGTGATGAGTTCTGTAGGCTGCATCAGTAGCAAATCCAGCAATGTGTTTGTAGCTGCTAGAAAGTTTATTAAGGTCAGTTTTGCTGAGGTTTGTAAATAGAGGGAAAGCATAGAGGAAGGTGGAGAGTAGATGTGTACGAGCAATTACAGTTCTGGCTAATGACGTTAGGAAGGGCTTGATCCTATATAGTGAGCCAAGTTTTTTATTAACTGTTTTAATAGTTTTATTGATATGCAGATCAGACTTAAGGTTATTATCTATTATAGCTCCGAAGAGTTTGGTTGAGGAATCTAGGGAAATAATGGTGCCACTGTTGGATTTTAACATAAAGGTTATAGGGGCAGACCTGTGAGTGGGGGAGAAAAGCAGCAGTTTGGTTTTATTAGGATTTAACATGAGACGACGGTTAAGGAGCCAATTTTCAACTGTATTAAAAGTATTTTGGGATAGAATCTGCAACTCTGTAGGTGAAGTGTCGGAGCATACTAAAGTGGACTCATCTGCATATTGAATGCATGTTGCATTTGGGATGACCTTATACAAATCACTGATGAAAATGGAAAATAATAGTGGACCTACTATGGAGCCTTGGGGTACGCCAAGGGTGATGGATAAAAGTGTGGATAGTTTGCTCTGCCATAGGACAGCCTGTTGTCTACCACTGACATATGATTGAAACCAATGGATGGTTTGGTCCTCTAGGGAGATGGATTTCAAAGTGTTTATGAGTATTTGGTGGTTTACCATATCAAAGACTTTTGAAAGACTGATAAAGATAGCAGAGGTAAGTTTATTATTGTTTCGGTGTTGGTTAATGACATTAGAGAAGGAGAGGAGGGCTGAGGTTGTACTATGGAATGGTCTAAAGCCATGTTGGGTGCTGGCTAGAAGATTATTATGGCTAAGATAATTCAGGAGTTGATTGTGGATGCATTTTTCCATAATTTTAGCCAAGGGTGACATAATAACTATGGGTCTATAGGTTCATAGATTAGTACTAAGCTAACTGCCCCTGCGAGCCATTTTAAGCCTAACCAATTATCCCTTGTGAGACTCAAACCCTGCACCTTGTGTTTGTAAGGCAAACACCTTAACCATTAGGCCACCCTACCACCCTACAGTTTGAAAGTTCAGTAGAGCTGCCCCCTTTATGGAGTGGGATGACATGAAATATCTTCCAGACGGAGGGAATGGACGCTTCAGTTATAGTTCTACTGATCAGGATACTAATGGGGTATGCTATGGCATCTGCAGCTTTCTGCAGATATTCTGCAGGGAGGAGATCAGCTGACAGGGTGATAGGCTTTAGTTTTTTAAGTACTTTTCGGACCAAAGATGTGCAAACTGGCTTGAAGACAAAGGGGAGTTGGAGCAGGGTGTAGTGGCTGGAGAATATGGGCATCCAGGGGATAATTGGTTAACTAGGTTCTGGATGGTTGTTGTAAAGAAGCTGTTAAAGGTATTGGCAATTTCTGCTGGGGGTTTTTGGTTAGCATCCAAGGGGGTAGGAGTGGAGGACTGTCCTGGAAAAGGAGTTTATTTATACCTACCCAAAACGTTTGTGGCTTGTTTTGGTGTTTTCTTGTAGATGACAGTAATAGTTTTTCTTGTCTAATGTGGTGGATTTTTTGTTTCATTTCTTAGCTGTCTGTATCTAAGTAGATCTATGTTTTTTTTCTGGTCCTCAAAGTGGCCCAAACCCTATTTCGAAGTAGCATTTTATGTCTGGTTTCTTTTGAGAGCCAAGGAGCAACTTTTGTTTTGGTTCTAATAGTTCTAATAGTCCGTGCTGGTGCATGTGTGTCAAACATGGATAGGAATTTGGTATTAAAGTAATTTACTGCTTCTTCAAGTGGTTATTGTTTCAGAACTGACCAATTGCAAGATTTGAGTTCATTTTGGAAATTTGTGCAGTTGAAATTCTTATTGTTCCCTATTGTTTTAAAAATGGACTGGTTGTGGATATCATCTTTTTGTCTGATTAAATAGGTGAGGAGGTGATCATTTACATCATCAGGCAGGGTCCCACTCTTGTATTTGAGGAGATGGGTGTTAACAAGAATCCAACCCAGAATACTTGCTTTATTGTTGGTTTACTGATCCTAGTGGGGGAGGATATGACCTGTGAAAATCCATAAAGGTTTATGTGGTGAGTGGAGGGTTCTGAGGAACAGATGTTCCAGTCTATGATGAAGTCCCCATGTACAATGGTTTCTTGGGGAGTAATTGCTGGATAACCAATGTAGGATATCTACAAGGGTATTTATGTTACTGCCTGGGGAATATACACACAGACGAGATTTATACATTTGTTCTTATTAACGTGGAGTTTAGTGATAAGAATTTCAGCATTGCCAAACAGGGATGTTTGCAGGGCATTATTGGACACTTTGAGCATGGATTTGTACAAAGCTACCCCACCTTACATAAAAATAATAGAAATGACTAATAAATAAGTTGCTAGAGAAGTATCGAGACCTAAAAATGAATCAGAAAAGAAGAAAAATCAAAAAAGAATATCAGCATAAACAACCAAGGTGCATCAAAATTGAGTATAAAATCATTGCAGCTATTTTATCTTTATTAAACAAAACTATAAACCCGCATAATAAAGTCACTTGCTGGCAAAAATCATCTTGGAAGTTTACATATATTAAAAGCAGGGTGAAGAAGTACATAGCCATTCAGACATGGAAACTTGTCTGACTGGAGAGTGGCTATCCAATTCATTTCTGCTATTTCAGTATTATTAATGAAGTCACCACCTCTTATAGTCTCACTTATTACTTGAAGATCCAAAAAATGAAAATAATGAGTTGAATAAAGGGATATACGTCTAGCAAGTGCATTAGTTGTATGATGAATGTCCTTTAAATGTTGAAGTACACATTCCTTGAAAGATCTATTAGTCTTTCCAACATAAAACGAGTCACAAAAGTCGCATATCACTAAATAAACTAGATTCTTCATCTTACAATGTACATAGAAAAAGTCCAATGTGATAGAGGATGCGCAAACAGAATGGTGGTAGATAAACATTTACATGCTGTACATGACCTACATGGAATGCTACCAATTTTAACTAACAGTCTACTGAACAAAGAGCTCTTTTATCACCTCTTTTTCAACGAAAATTAGTGATGCTGTTCTTAGTCTCAAGTTGTTTGCTAGGAACATCATGCTGAGAACCATATTTGGGCATGACCTGTCTTGTAACACTAACACCTTTAGGAGATCTAGCACTTTTGTGCCCCATTTCAGTCCTATTGTTGACACGTTTCTGAGAGTTTGTGAGAAAGAACTGTTCTTCAGACTAAATGAACAGCATACAAAAACCTTCTATAATTAAACACTTGAGGAGAGATGGGCACTAAAGGATCTACATGAGAATCCTGACATCAAGATCTGTCAAGCTGGCAAAGGAGACGCTGTAGTGATAATGAATTATACTGACTACGTGAATAAGATGGACCAATTACTAGATGATTCTGAAACTTATACTCATTTCTGGACTGCAAGTGAGGAGGGTCATTAAGAATGTGGAAGACAACCTTTATGATATGTTTATGACAGTTTACCTTTACAATGTCACAAATCATGTGTATGACTCATTATATATCGACTCTAAAGGTCGGAAACTGCACTTTCGAATCCTGAAAACACCAAAAGTGCTAAACAATGAATTCAACATTCCAGAAATATCGAATGTTTTCGAAACACCCGTCATTTCCGGTTGTCTCCAAACATCATTATGCAGGGGGGGCAAGCACCCCTGCCCCTCCCCCACACCCCCTACTAATTTAATATACTAACTCCGAGATCGTACTACAGTGAGGGAGGGGGTACATGTTCCAATCCCCACGAAGAATGCTGAATTCACATGAGCGAATGCACACTGACATTCGCTCATTTGTGAGTTCGGCAATTCATAGTTCATTATTACGAACCTTTGAAACCATCACAGATGTGCACTTCAACCTTCTAAAGGTAAACCCTTATGACTACATGACTGAACTTTATGAATATTTTACAGTCTCTGAACCTCTGTTGTCTATTATTAATTGACTACCTAAGATATACAAGGATGCTTTGAATCCATCTTTGTGCCCAATTTTAGCGGGCAATGGTTGTATAACTGAACCTCTAAACTGAAACCTATTGTTGAACTTGTGCCCACTGTACTGAGAGATATCCAGCATTTTTTAGAATCGTTATATCAATGCACTAATGGTCTAGGAGTTACACCTATGCACCATTTAGTCACTTTAGATATACAGAATTTATTTACAGTGATCTTTAATGATTATGGCACTGATTACACTAGAAGAATGGATATGGAACTGATACCATTACTAAGATATGTATGCTGCTTGAACTGATATTGGAGAATATCATGGTTTTTCAAGAAAAAAAACTTTTGACAGAAAACTGAGGTGGGTATGGGCACTTCTGCCAATAGCTACGTTAATCATGTTTTAGAAAAATGGGAGGATTTTGTGTTCTTAACAACATTTTTTTTTCAATTTGATTTTACACTATAAGGGCTTTGTGGACGATGTTTTCATTATTTGGCATGGTACTTCTGAACAGCTTAGGGACTTTATAACTTATTTGGGAACAGCTACATCTTTTCTGAAATTTACTATGAATAAATCAAATTTCATCCATTGACTTTCTTGATATATGTGTTTATTTATCTCACGATACTAAATTTAATATGAAATTGTATCGTAAAGTGTGCAGGAAGAATAAGTTATTAGAATGCACCAGCATGCATCCTAAATACATATATAAAAATCTACTCAAAAGGGCAATTTTTAAGAACTTCACACCTACATACAAATGATGATGAGTATCAGGAAGACCTGTTGACACTCAGTAAAGATTTTTTGGCAAGGGGCTATGGTATACAAGAGATTCAGTCTACCATACAATCAACCAGAGATTTACGACCTACTAAAGCGAAACCTTATTTTTAATACCCATAATGACTTGTCTTCAAGATCTCAAATGAGTAAAGCTATTAAACTTACTCTCACATATTTCAATGATGTTAGCTTGGTATGTGACATTGTGAAAAAGAACTGGATGATTCTCACTACAGATGATCAGATCAGGAAGATAATGGGTGGTCAACCAGCTTTCTTTTTTAAGAACAGCGCTAACTTGAAGAGACAGCTATATTATGGTCCTAAAAAGAAGATTCATAAGATCAATCTATAACCAATCCAGTCAAGATTGCAATTCCAGCTATCACCTTTACACGGCAGAATCCATCTGAATTAGTGCAGTAAACGTTATCCTGCAACATGAGTGTACCCCCTCAACCATAAACAGTACCACTCATAAGATTGATATATAACCAATCCAGTCATGATCATGACTCCAGCTATCACCTTTATAAGGCAGAATCCATCTGAATTAGTGCAATGTATGCTTTACAAACTTATTTTTGAATGCTGCAAGCTCTATTAAGTATAAATCTTAAAACCTCAGTCAGTTGACATGCACACTAACAACGACCACTATATTTATCAAACGCTCCTGTACCCCATACCACTAAATAGAAAACTTTCTTCTGTTTCCTGTTAACACTTGTTAATAACTTTTTATTTATTTACTTTTTGTTTTATCCAGTTCTGACCTGCAGTATTCTGCAGGATTAATAGCTAGCTTTTCGCAGACTGGTCTGCCCTACAGGTCATCGCTTTCTCCTCCCCAACCCTATTTCCATTCCCACCCATCCCCACTTTCATGACATTTATACTCTCTAAGCCACATCTCTTCCCCTCCTCTAGCCAATAACCTTGTCCCTATCAATTAACATCTCCTTCATCTGTCTCCACTCCCACCTCATTCTCCTCCCCGCTTGCCAACAACTTAATCTCTCCCCCCTACAGCCAGCAACCTTACCTCTACCTCTCTGTCCCTAACTGCATATAAATAGCCTCCAATATCCCTAGTTCCCTTACTAGAATATTATTATATTTTAAACTACTGTATTTTATACTTATCTCTCCTTAACTAAATAATACTTATCCTTCATCAGGTCACATCTTTATCTCTCTGCCTCACTCCTCCTCTTCCTATCACTAACAACCTCATACCACATTCCTCTCTCCTATCACACACTATCCCCTACTCTCCCCATCACTCACATCACCAGCTCCCTCCCTCACTTAAAACTTATCTTCCCATCCTTCTTTCATAGTACAACCTCACATATTTTCAAGATTTACACACTTCCAAACATCTCTCTTAACTCTACTCTGAAATCAAGAAGTACCACCACCTCTAAACTCCTCACATATATTGTTACTTAAACTGAATACACTGCTCCTGGACTGGGACATCCTCCCAAACCCAGGACCACCTGTCCCCTACCTCCCTCAAATACTCTTCTCATAACTCACCACCCCAGTTCCCCCCCACCACAACCCTCCCTCCCTCTCCCAAAACACATATCTTCTCCTTAAACATCCAAAGCCTAGTAAATTAAATCACTGAACTGCATTCCTGGATTGCCGACATTTTCTCACATATCCTAGCTCTGTCAGAAACCTGGTTGAAACCTCATATCTGAAACACAGAAATCTTACCTCGAGGCTATAACATCTTCTGCTCAGACAGAACCAATAAGAGGGGTGGTGGTGTTGCCATCCTCTTCTCTGAACACCTCATCTCAATCCACATAAAAAATTGCCATAACCACCACCTACATACCTCCTAGGAATAATACTCCTATCCTTGAGAAATTCTCTGCTGGCTTGCTCAAAATGTTCCATATGAAACCATTATCCTTGGTGACGTCAACATTGATTGGACTAAACTCTCAACTACATCCCCGAGTTCGAGTCTCAACCTTCATGGCTTCCACCAACTTATATCCTCCCCTACTCAGTCTTGCAAAAACTCCATTCCTGGACCTGTCCTGGACTGGATTCCTACCTCAGACCCTAACCTTCACCATAACCCTGGCACATTCTCTAACTCTTTTAGTGTCCACTTCCCTACCTATATCCATAGGCTCTCCAAACATACTCCCAAGACCACCTTTACAGGGAATGCCGCAAACTCACTCATTTCAATCCAAATCTTTTAACTCCACATTGTCAGATATAAAATGGTCCTTCCTTCTACATTTCCTGCTCAATGAGGCTGTAACATCTTTCAATAAGATATCCCTAGACATACTGAACTACTTGGCACCCATTAGAAAAATCAGAATAAAATCTAACTCTGCTCCCTGGCTCACAAAACATACCCGCTCCATTATGCAGCAAAGAGACAGTCTCTGTAAAGCCTGGGTTAAAAATAAATCCCCTACCTTACTTCAAAGATACAAAGAGGTTAGAAACCTGTCTAAAAAACTTCTTAACGATAAGAACATTTTTTTCAGTTCCAACCAAGACAGCCCACATAAAAATCAAAACAAATTCTGGACTATTGTTAATCATCTTCTTTATCCCGGCAATCATTCAACTCCCAACCCTTTCTCACAAAATACAGCTACTGAAACAGCCACACTCCTTAACAACTACTTCATAGAAACAATTCAAAACTTACACAAAATAGTAATACTTCCCATAGCCCTCCTTTATCCCCCAAAACGACACCTATCAGTATCCTTTCTCTCAAATCCATTCCCACCGTCTATAGCAAATCTCTCCTCTCCAAATTGAAACCCTGCTCCCCCTCAACTGATAAATTACCTTCCTACTTCTTAAAAATAGCTGCAGAATCCATCGCCTACCCAGTCTCTATACTTATAAAATGTTCCATTACAGAAGCCTGTGTCTCAGATATTTGGAAATCCTTCTACACAATCCCTCTTCACAAGGGAGGAAACTCTACCAATCCTTCTAATTATAGCCCCATTGCCATCCTGTTCCCCCATCTCCACAATTCTGGAAAAGTATATTCCTACTCAAACACTTGCTTGATAATAACCTACTAACTTCCATAGGCTTTAGACCCCACCACAGTACTTCCATCGCATTACTTTCCTTCACCCAAACAGTAACAAAAGCCCAGGACAACAACATGTTAGTCTCCTATTTGTTCCTTAATCTCCCAAGGCCTTTGACACTGTTTCTCACTCTAAACTTCTAACTAAACTCTCCAACCTTTATCTCCCTGGCTCTTCTATAAACTGGTTCTCAAGTTACCTCTCCAATAGGCAACAATCTATTTGCTGGCAAACTGTTCTCTCCCCTTTCTCCTTCAGTCAACACTGCGTGTCCCACTAAGATCTATTCTAGGCCCCCTCTTGTTTAATATTTTCACTAACAATTTTCATTCTGTCTGCAATCTCTCAACACTCCTACAATATGTTGATGATTCTAACCTCATCTCTACTGCCTCTAGCATTCCTGGGATCTCCTAGCTCTTATTCAGGGCATTTTCTCTTCAGTAAACATGTCTCACCGACAATCAACTTGTAATTTCAACCCTTAAAAACTAAACTCTTTCTCTTCGTTCCTAAAACATTGACACATCACAAATCCTCATTTCCACCCACCTCACCAACAATACCATCATTAAACCCGAACCTCAAAACCAAACTACACTGGGCGGCATTATTGAAGACTAACTTTGAAATATGATATACACATGCAACAATGTATTAAAAAATAAACACCAGAAACTTGGTCTCCTCTATCACAATCAGAAATTCCTTTCACCTTCCTCCAAACAATCCCTCAGCTCAAGCTATTCTGTTACCCTGCCTACTGGCCCAATGCAATCCTCATCCTTACAAATATTCAATCTACACTACAGGAGTCCCATCACTATCTCTTCACCCTTAAGACACGTCAACTGGCCCAAATTCTCCTAATCAACTATTACTTCATCAATTACATATTACCATTCCATCCACACGGCGATTCCTCTTCCACCCCTCTATCTCTAACCTAGCATTTTCCCTTTGCCCAGCAGAGGTAAAAGCTGTTGTAACGTCAACATTTTGAACTTGGGAATGTCCAGATAAGTGTTGAGGATAGATAAATCCAGAATTGGTCTCCACGTGTTCCCCTTCTTTGGTACTAGGAACAGGCGAGAATAAAATCCTAGGCCCCTTTCCGGCACAGGAACTGACTGAATGGCCCCTATTTGGAGCAACAGAGAAATTTGCTTGTGAGCCTCTGTTCTTTGAAGAGGAGGAATGTCTGGCATGCCTTTGAAAGGAGGCAAGGTATGGAAATAAAACCTGTAACCGTGGTGAATAATATCCAGAACCCATCTGTCTTGGGTAATTAAATCCCAATTTTCTTTGAAAAGAGACAGCCTTCCTCCCAAAGGTGCTGCCAGGCGAGAACGTACTGGCAGCTGAAAAGGCAGGTCATTGGGTCTGCTTACGAAAGGACTGACCCCTGCCCTCACCAGAAGTCTGAGCAGGGGAACTCCCTGTCCTAGGCCTAAAAGAACCCTGAGCTCTGCCCCTACCACGCCTAGACCTACCCCTAGACTGGGAATCATAAGCAGGATAAGTCCATCCCTTAGTAGGCCAATTTCTACTAAACTTCGGAGGCTGCACCTGCAAAAAATCTTTAACAGTTTGCATAGACTTAGCCTTGTCCTCCATTTTCTTCAAAACTGCTTCCACAGGCGAACCAAACAACACATCAGACTGTAAAGGAGCATCCAAAATCCTTGTCTTAACATGCTCAGCTAAATTCTGATCTCTCAACCAGGCGTGCCTATGAAGAACAGAACCAGTGGCAGCCACCCTGGAGGAGGCCTGCACAGCATCAAAACCACACTGCAAGGAATGTTTACCCACCTGTTCAGACACATGAACTAAATCCTGCAACTCTTTACACTCAATACCTTCAGCCAGAGCATCCACCTTAGATTTCAACTGTGAAAGAAGATAATTCTGATATTTTAACATGTGAAACTGACAATTCAACGCCCTCATGGCTAAAGTGGAAGAAGTATACACTTTCTTTCCCCATCTATCCAAAGCCCTAGCCTCTTTATCAGGAGGGACAGGATTTTTAACAACTGAGGCCTTCACACCTTTAGGCCCCTGAGAGACAGTTTCGGGTCTGCCCTAGGACTCTTAAAAGATACTTATGAGCTTCAGGCACCCTATAATACCTATCCGGTTTAACTGGGGCAGGAGGCAAAGAATCAGGATTCAGGAAGCCTCTGCAAAACATCTTCCACCACATTCAAAACAGGAGGTATAGCTAAAGGCCTATGCTGGGGTAAAACAAGAATTCCTAAGCCTTTTCCTGGAATCAGAGAAATCTTGACCTTCCCATTTAAAATGCTCCCTCATGGAATGCAGAGTCTCTGAAAATGAAAAATCCTCAGGAGGAGAAGCAGAAGGAGTAGAATCATCCACATCAGAATCAGAATAAGGAGGGTACTCCTGCAAGTCTTCAGTCAAGACTCAAGCCTCGAGCATTGCTCAAAACTCTCAAACTCAGGTTCCACCCTAGGCCTCTTATCAGGAGGGGGCATAGAACCCCTAATCATAGTAATCAAATCCTCTGCCATTTTAAGCATATGTTTCTTAGGCAAAGACCCTGAAGCACTAGGAGAAACCCCCACTGAAGCTAAACTTGGCCTGCCCCTCAAAGAAGCCTTGGAAACTGAAGGGGAGGCTCTAACCACCTTAGGAAGAGAGGGAAGAACAGCCACCTGAGAAGCCCCCTCAGCCTGGCCTACTTCCTGAGAGGATACATCCTGCAACAGTAAAGTCTCTCCCTGAGACTCCAAAGAAACACCTGGCAAAACCTCCGGCTCCACTGAGTCTTCCAAAGATCCGACGTCCGGGACTGTCGGTTCCTCCACCCTAGGCTTTGCTGCTTTATCTTTGTGTTTTTTAGCCGAAGCCGGCGTCGGAGCATCCGACGGCATATTATAATTACAACGCTTCCCAAACACTAACCTGGCACAGTCTAACCTTCTCTTAATAGTGCGTTTGTTAAATCTAGCACAAGAGCGGCATCCAACAACGTCGTGCTCAGGCCCTAAACAAGGTATACACAAAGTATGGTAATCCCTATGAGGTATCTGTTTCCCACAAGAAATACAGTTATTCACTTTTTCTGACATCCGGTTAAATACTGAGGCAAGAAAAACAAAATATTCCCCAACGGGGTACTTAGCCAACTTTGATTCGGTCTGAAACTCTGACTTCAGAAACTTTCAGAACGCCAACCTGCACTCGCAAAATTGCTTCTGCATCGGACCATGCGGCAAAAAAGACTGAGGATATGACGTCGGTCATGCGCATTAGTACCCTGACGTACTGACGTCAGTCTAATGCGCCCTGACCAACGTCAGCCATATACTTTGGTATTCGGGCCGACTGGACAGCGGACTACCCAATAGTTAGGACTGCAGCAATGTGGAATGAAGAACATCCTTATTTTTAATACCCATAATGACTTGTCTTCAAGATCTCAAATGAGTAAAGCTATTAAACTTACTCTCACATATTTCAATGATGTTAGCTTGGTATGTGACATTGTGAAAAAGAACTGGATGATTCTCACTACAGATGATCAGATCAGGAAGATAATGGGTGGTCAACCAGCTTTCTTTTTTAAGAACAGCGCTAACTTGAAGAGACAGCTATATTATGGTCCTAAAAAGAAGATTCATAAGATCAATCTATAACCAATCCAGTCAAGATTGCAATTCCAGCTATCACCTTTACACGGCAGAATCCATCTGAATTAGTGCAGTAAACGTTATCCTGCAACATGAGTGTACCCCCTCAACCATAAACAGTACCACTCATAAGACTGATATATAACCAATCCAGTCATGATCATGACTCCAGCTATCACCTTTATAAGGCAGAATCCATCTGAATTAGTGCAATGTATGCTTTACAAACTTATTTTTGAATGTTGCAAGCCCTATTAAGTGTAAATCTTAAAACCTCACTGTCAGTTGACATGCACACTAACAACGACCACTATATTTATCAAACGCTCCTGTACCCCATACCACTAAATAGAAAACTTTCTTCTGTTTCCTGTTAACACTTGTTAATAACTTTTTATTTATTTACTTTTTGTTTTATCCAGTTCTGACCTGCAGTATTCTGCAGGATTAATAGCTAGCTTTTCGCAGACTGGTCTGCCCTACAGGTCATCGCTTTCTCCTCCCCAACCCTATTTCCATTCCCACCCATCCCCACTTTCATGACATTTATACTCTCTAAGCCACATCTCTTCCCCTCCTCTAGCCAATAACCTTGTCCCTATCAATTAACATCTCCTTCATCTGTCTCCACTCCCACCTCATTCTCCTCCCCGCTTGCCTACAACTTAATCTCTCCCCCCTTCAGCCAGCAACCTTACCTCTACCTCTCTGTTCCTAACTGCATATAAATAGCCTCCAATATCCCCAGTTCCCTTACTAGAATATTATTATATTTTAAACTACTGTATTTTATACTTATCTCTCCTTAACTAAATAATACTTATCCTTCATCAGGTCACATCTTTATCTCTCTGCCTCACTCCTCCTCTTCCTATCACTAACAACCTCATACCACATTCCTCTCTCCTATCAAACACTATCCCCTACTCTCCCCATCACTCACATCACCGGCTCCCTCTCTCACTTAAAACTTATCTTCCCATCCTTCTTTCATAGTACACCCTCACATATTTTCAAGATTTACACACTTCCAAACATCTCTCTTAACTCTACTCTGAAATCAAGAAGTACCACCACCTCTAACCTCCTCACATATATTGTTACTTAAACTGAATACACTGCTCCTGGACTGGGACATCCTCCCAAACCCAGGACCACCTGTCCCCTACCTCCCTCAAATACTCTTCTCATAACTCACCACCCCAGTTCCGCCCCCCCCCCACAACCCTCCCTCCCTCTCCCAAAACACATATCTTCTCCTTAAACATCCAAAGCCTAGTAAATTAAATCACTGAACTGCATTCCTGGATTGCCGACATTTTCTCACATATCCTAGCTCTGTCAGAAACCTGGTTGAAACCTTATATCTGAAACACAGAAATCTTACCTCGAGGCTATAACATCTTCTGCTCAGACAGAACCAATAAGAGGGGTGGTGGTGTTGCCATCCTCTTCTCTGAACACCTCATCTCAATCCACATAAAAAATTGCCATAACCACCACCTACATACCTCCTAGGAATAATACTCCTATCCTTGAGAAATTCTCTGCTGGCTTGCTCAAAATGTTCCATATGAAACCATTATCCTTGGTGACGTCAACATTGATTGGACTAAACTCTCAACTACATCCCCGAGTTCGAGTCTCAACCTTCATGGCTTCCACCAACTTATATCCTCCCCTACTCGGTCTTGCAAAAACTCCATTCCTGGACCTGTCCTGGACTGGATTCCTACCTCAGACCCTAACCTTCACCATAACCCTGGCACATTCTCTAACTCTTTTAGTGTCCACTTCCCTACCTATATCCATAGGCTCTCCAAACATACTCCCAAAGACCACCTTTACAGGGAATGCCGCAAACTCACTCATTTCAATCCAAATCTTTTAACTCCACATTGTCAGATATAAAATGGTCCTTCCTTCTACATTTCCTGCTCAATGAGGCTGTAACATCTTTCAATAAGATATCCCTAGACATACTGAACTACTTGGCACCCATTAGAAAAATCAGAATAAAATCTAACTCTGCTCCCTGGCTCACAAAACATACCCGCTCCATTATGCAGCAAAGAGACAGTCTCTGTAAAGCCTGGGTTAAAAATAAATCCCCTACCTTACTTCAAAGATACAAAGAGGTTAGAAACCTGTCTAAAAAACTTCTTAACGATAAGAACATTTTTTTCAGTTCCAACCAAGACAGCCCACATAAAAATCAAAACAAATTCTGGACTATTGTTAATCATCTTCTTTATCCCGGCAATCATTCAACTCCCAACCCTTTCTCACAAAATACAGCTACTGAAACAGCCACACTCCTTAACAACTACTTCATAGAAACAATTCAAAAACTTACACAAAATAGTAATACTTCCCATAGCCCTCCTTTATCCCCCAAAATGACACCTATCAGTATCCTCGCTCTCAAATCCATTCCCACCGTCTATAGCAAATCTCTCCTCTCCAAATTGAAACCCTGCTCCCCCTCAACTGATAAATTACCTTCCTACTTCTTAAAAATAGCAGCAGAATCCATCGCCTACCCAGTCTCTATACTTATAAAATGTTCCATTACAGAAGCCTGTGTCCCAGATATTTGGAAATCCTTCTACACAATCCCTCTTCACAAGGGAGGAAACTCTACCAATCCTTCTAATTATAGCCCCATTGCCATCCTGTTCCCCCATCTCCACAATTCTGGAAAAGTATATTCCTACTCAAACACTTGCTTGATAATAACCTACTAACTTCCACCCAACGTGGCTTTAGACCCCACCACAGTACTTCCATCGCATTACTTTCCTTCACCCAAACAGTAACAAAAGCCCAGGACAACAACATGTTAGTCTCCTATTTATTCCTTAATCTCCCCAAGGCCTTTGACACTGTTTCTCACTCAACTTCTAACTAAACTCTCCAACCTTTATCTCCCTGGCTCTTCTATAAACTGGTTCTCAAGTTACCTCTCCAATAGGCAACAATCTATTTGCTGGCAAACTGTTCTCTCCCCTTTCTCCCAGTCAACACTCGTGTCCCACTAAGATCTATTCTAGGCCCTCTTGTTTAATATTTTCACTAACAATTTTCATTCTGTCTGCAATCTCTCAACACTCCTACAATATGTTGATGATTCTAACCTCATCTCTACTGCCTCTAGCATTCCTGATCTCCTAGCTCTTATTCAGGGCATTTTCTCTTCAGCCGAAACATGTCTCACCGACAATCAACTTGTACTTAACCCTTAAAAAAACTAAACTCTTTCTCTTCGTTCCTAAAACATTGACACATCACAAATCCTCATTTCCACCACCTCCCTCAACAATACCATCATTAAACCCGAACCTCAAACCAAACTACTGGGCGGCATTATTGAAGACTAACTGAAATATGATATACACATGCAACAATGTATTAAAAAATAAACACCAGAAACTTGGTCTCCTCTATCACAATCAGAAATTCCTTTCACCTTCCTCCAAACAATCCCTAGCTCAAGCTATTCTGTTACCCTGCCTACTGTATGCAATCCTCATCCTTACAAATATTCAATCTACACTACAAGTCCCATCACTATCTCACCCTTAAGACACGTCAATGGCCCAAATTCTCTAATCAACTATTACTTCATCAATTACATATTACCATTCCATCCACAATGATTCCTCTTCCCACCCCTCTATCTCTAACCTAGCATTTTACTACAACACCCGCTTTCACCTTCATACAACCGACAAACACCTCCTTGATATCTATAAACCTAACAAGAACATTGGGAAGTCCCCTAATAAATACTCTATAGCTCATGGCTGGAACACACTTCCCCTCAATATCAGAAGCATCTACCAAAAGCACCTGTTTAAACATGAACTTAAACATTACCTACAAAGGACCTGGTCCTGTCCATGTCAAACTCCATGACAACTACCCAACTTACTCATCCTTACACTTTTTTGTCTAACTCCACCTTTTCCTCCTCTTCTCTCTGTGATGTAATTTCACCTTATTCTTCTTGTATTTAAACACAACAGTTACTTTCTACACCATGTCTCTTTTGTCATATACTGTGAACTTACCTCATATGTTGTATACTCTTGTAATAATATTTTTTTACGTTTTTGTATTTCTATTCCATAATGTAATGATGTGATGTATAACTTTTTATGTTTTATACTGTGACCACTTTGTTTATGCTGTCATATTCTATAAGTTTGTAATTATCTGGAGCTCTTCTCCTTGGGCCTCCACTGAAAATGGGTCTCTGACTCAGCTGGACTAACCCGGTTAACAAATGTCAAATAAATAAATAAATAAATATCAGTTAGAATATAGAGCACGTACATCATGTAAAGATATAGCCACCACCAATCTGTTTGTGCATCCTCTATTACATCATACTTACAAACCACATTTATATGCAGACTGCAAGACCTAGAATCTAGTTTATTTAACGCATGTGACTTTTGTGGCTCATTTTATGTTGGAAAGACTAACAGATCTTTCAAGGAACCTATACTTCAACATTTAATGGATATTCATCATTGCGATACAACTAATGCACTTGCTAGACATATATCCCTTTATTCAATTTATTCTTTTCATTTTCTGGTTCTTCAGGTAATAAATGAGACTATAAGAGGCCGTGAGATCGTTAATAATACTGAAATATCAGAAATGAATTAAATAGCCACTTTCCAATCAGACAAGTTTCTAGGTCTGAATGGCTAAGTACCTCTGCGTCCTGCTCTTAAAAGATGTACATTTTCAAGATGATTTTTGCCAGCAAGTGACTTTATCATGTGTGTTTATAGCTCTGTGTAATAAGGATAAAACAGCTGTGATGATTTTATACTGAATTTTGATGCACCTTGGTTGTTTATTGCCAACCTCTTCTTATCAGGAGACATACACCCCAACCCCGGACCAAACACTACGACCAACCACACTCCTCCAATCACAACCCATACCACCAAGCCTAAATATCTCAAACTACTTACCATTAACACCCAGAATTTGAGAAATAAAATATCCCACTTCCAGGCTTGGCTAAACCATACTCTACCAGATATAGCTGCAGTCTCTGAGACTTGGCTGAAATCCTACCCCCTGGGTTCCAAGCACTCAGACAAGACTGCCAAAATAAGAAAGGAGGAGGAGTAGCCTTAATTTACTCTAGTCTACTCTCCATCACTCCCTACCCAAACCCCATTCCTCAGTTCAATAACGCTGAACTAGTCATAGGAATACTCAAAATGAATGACCATAAAAATATTTGTGTTATGGCCCTTTACATTCCCCCTGGAAACAATAGCAATACACTTAAAGAAATACTTTTATGGGCCACAACCAATATTACACTTGAGACATACATTTTAGGGGATGTGAACATTGACTGGAACAAAATCAATTCCAAAACTCCCTCCATTTCTATCAATCTATTTAACTTCACAAAACGTATATGTAACATCACCAGATCCAACAAAAATAATCCCCTAGGGACCACTCTTGACTGGATGCTTGTCTCCCACCCAAACAAAATCTCACACTCAGGCATCTTTCCAAACTCCATGAGTGGCCACTTGCCAGCCTTCATCCATACAGAAACCCCCTCCACTCCTCACCTTCACCAATACATCCATACTCGAAACCTCACTAAATTTAACCCAACAACTTTTTCCAACTCCCTCAAACTCACAAACTGGGACAGCCTAAAAACTCATCCTCTAGATAATGCTGTAGACTTCTTCAACTCTACCTTCTTAAATACCCTGAACTCCCAAGCTCCACCTTGAACAAAACGTATAAAACCCAACTCTGCCCCATGGCTAACTAAAGAAACTAAAACTCTTATGCAACAAAGAGACAAGGCCTGGAAACGTTATCACCACAATAAAGACCCTGACTCCCTTCTGAAATATAAGCAACTCTGCAACCTAGCCAAAAAACAGACTATAAAAGACAAAAAATCCTACTATACCAAACTCCAGGCTAATCATTCCAAAAACCCCAAACAATTTTGGAACTCCAGCAACTCTCTTCTAAACCCAGGTACCAAACAAAACCCTTGCCCAGACACCAGCAAAACAGATCTAGAAATAGCCACTCTATTCAACTCCTTCTTTACGAAATCTATACCAGAACTCACCAAGACCTTCCCAAATAACAACCCCTCCATCACCCTCAAAGCCTCCTCCCTAACCTCTACCAAATCTCACATCACCAGCAATCTTCCTTCATTTCAACTCAAACCCATATCCACTGCTTACATAAAAAAACTCCTCTCCAAACTCAAGCCATGTTCCAACGCCCTTGACTATATCCCCTACTATTCCTAAAACTTGCAGCTGATGGTATTGCAGTCCCTATCAGCATTCTCATTAATATGTCCATTCAGGAATCCTATGTACCCAAAGTATGGTGCTCTGCCTTTATCCTTGCCCTCCACAAAGGAGGCAAAAATAACAATTTCTCAAACTTCCAACCTATAGCCATTCTCTCCCCCATCTCAAAAATTCTTGAAAAATGCATCCACCTCCATCTCATGCCTTTCCTTACCAATAATAAACTGTTCACCCCTACTCAGCACGGTTTCCGCCCTGGCCACAGCACTATAACTGCTCTTCTCTCTTACATAGACATAGTAAACCATGCCCGCGACTCTGGAGAAATTGTATCTACAGTCCTCCTTGATCTCTCCAAAGCATTTGACACAGTCTCCCACTCCCATCTCCTTAAACACCTCTCTAACCTTAATCTCTCTCAAAACATCCTAACCTGGTTCAGTAGCTATCTCACTGACAGATCTCTGGCTATCAAGTGGCAAACTGGCACCTCAACCTTCCTTCCTTCCCACCCCAACCAGGGTTCCCCAAAATACATACTTGGTCCAATGCTCTTTAATATATTCATTAATGATTTCCATGCCGCCATCCCAAACACTACGATAGTACAATACGCAGACGACTCAACCCTTGTCTGCTCTGCTTCTAACCTACCAGAGCTCCAAACACAAACTCAAATTTGCCTTCTCAACTACAGAGAACTGGATGCTTCAAAATCACCTCTCCCTAAATGCCAACAAATCTAAGATACTACTTTTCACTCCTTCTAAATCCCTCACTATCAACAAAAACTCTTTCAAAATAATTAGCCATGCCAGCTCTTCCATAGAGGGTGTCTCATCTGCTAAACTTCTTGGGGTTACTATTGATGAACACCTGATTCAATACTCATATTCAGCTAAATTGGTATGTTGTACAGAAACTCCCACTTTCTCTCTCCATCTACAAGACAAACACTCGCCACTACCTACTTACTACCATCACTCTTGTATGGTGCTCCTCTTCTAACTAGCCTATCCTCCTCTATCACTTCCAAACTAGAAAGCTGTTACAACAACATCTCAATATTCGCCACTAAATCCAAATACACCTCCCACCACTGTTTATCTCTCCACCAGCTTCAGTGGCTACATCTTCCCAACTTCCTTAACTACCTCCAACTCACTTCAGCCCACAAACTAATTTTTAAACCCACCAGCTGCCCAGCTCTAACTAACATCTTACCAACATACACCCCTCACAGAACTCTAAGATTTGCCCAACAAAATCTACTTTCTGTATATAAACAAACTGTCCCGCCGGCCAACTTCTCCTATCATTTTCCCTAGCAAAAAAATGAAATTCTCTCCTGCCACTCTAAGAACCTCAGAAAACCTTGAACACTTCAAAACTCAGCTCCAGTCCCACCTCACCCAAAACTGGAACTGCAGTTGCACTCAACCCACCTAGCCCACTATGCCCCTACTACAAGTTAATCTACTCCATACTGACTACCTAAAACACTGCGGTGGTGGTGC
Source organism: Protopterus annectens (assembly GCF_019279795.1). Taxonomy (NCBI): domain Eukaryota; kingdom Metazoa; phylum Chordata; order Ceratodontiformes; family Protopteridae; genus Protopterus; species Protopterus annectens. Next base: position 108,876,115 of record NC_056726.1, read on the forward strand.
TGCGGTAGCGTTGTCGCCTCACAGAAAGACGTTGTCTTGTTCGATTCTCAGCTAGAGCGTCTTCTGTGTGGAGACATGCGTGAATGGGCATATCTTCGTTGAAGGTTGTGCGTCAGGGCTGGCAACTCGGCACGTAAAAATCTACTGCCAATCATTAGCAGACTGGAGTTCCACTGTGGCGACCCCTAACCGGGAAAAGCTGAAAGGCACAACAACAACTGACTACCTAAAACAGTAGCCTCACTTTGAATATAACATTACTAAGCATTCTTTATCTTAAATGTATATATTTTAAATAGCTTTCCAACTGTCCTCCTTCCTCTTTCTGGGGAAGATTCTCTCTACTGGCAATTCTTAAACTTTGATGCTATTAACTAAATCATCCTCACTTCTCATCCTGAATGAGAATGTATACACTTCTTATCCTTAATGGTGATGTATATGTACTTTCCACCTACATTCACCCCTCTATGCAAAATTGTGTTTACAAAAGTCAAAAGTCATTACAAAAGTCATTCTATAACTACAGTCAAATGAATAACAACTGTTATTTTACAACCTTAATCTCATCATCTACTTCCTCACTGCAACTAATCATCTGTCTCAACTTGTCTCAATCCTAATACAAATGTATGTATGAATATAACGTACAAATATATGTATGCAATACATGATGCTATTTTCTGACTGTACCCTGACATGTTTTACTATGTAATATAACTTTTTACTTATTGTCACTGTATATTATAGATATGTAATAATACTTTATTGCTTATTGTTACTGTGTTTTTGGAGCTTTTCTTCCCGGGCCTCCACTGAAAACAGGCTCCCCTGAGACTAGTGGACCTCCTCGGTCATCAAACTGGAAATAAATAAATAAATACATATATATATATATATATATATATATATATATATATATATATATATATATATTTTTTTTAATTCTTTTTGATTCTTCTTCTTTTTTTCTGATTCTTTTTTACGTTTTGATACTTCAACAGCAACTCATTTATTAGTCATTTCTATTGTTTTTATGTAAATGTTAGATTTCTTTCCTTTTCAGCAAATGAGGTTGCCTTATCTGGTTCTATTCATATATGCATATGTATTTTTGAAAGCCTTTTTCCATACGTGATTTTATATCGTCTAAAAACGTTTTTATGATGCAACTTTTTAGTTTAAAGCACATTTTCTTACATGCTTTTTGGTATAAAAGGAAGACAGTTTTCTTATTTATATTTTTTGGTTGATCTTTGGACACCTTGAATGCATACTTTGATTGTATTAATTTCACCACTGGAGGATGGTGCGTTCATATTCAGTTTCGTTGGTTAGATTTTATTTTGCTGTCCAATTGTTAGTTACTGTTGGTTTTCATATACCATTGGAGGTTAGGGTCTTTACAGTGTGTTTGATTGACTAGTTCTTTTTCATTGTCCAATGGTTAGCTATTACTGGTCATTATATACTACTGTAAGCTGCGATTCTTACAGTAAATTTTGTTGGTTAGACTTAACTTCGCTGTCTAAATGCTAATTATTACTGGCTTCTTTATGTTTTTTTGCTTTTATGTCTTGATTCTTTTTATTTCCTTTTTCAGGTTTTGATACTTCTCTAGCAACTTATTCATTAGTTATTACTTTTAAAGTTTTTTATGTAAATGTTAGATTTCTTTCCTTTTTGGCGAATGCCATTGATTTTTAGTGTAGCATCTGGTTCTATTAGTATATGCATAAGTATTTTTGAAAGCGTTTCCCCATAAGTGATTTTATATTGTCTAAAAAATTTTTATGAATATGATTTTTAGTAGTTAAAGCTCATTTTTATATGTTTCTTGGTACAAAAGGAAGATCATCTTCTTATTTATAGTTTTGGTGGATCTTTGCTCACCTTGAATATATATAGATTGTAAGAAAGAGAAACTACCAATGATGGTAAGTTAAATGAGAGTACTAACAACGTACTTTAAGTGACAGATTGCCAACAATGGTATTAAAGAATACTCAAAAAGTAATCTAATAAAGCATAGAAAGAAACTAAGAAATAATTTCTTTAGAGTTTTAAAGAGGGGAAAGAGCAAAACATATACAGAAAAATTACATAAACTGAAAATTATCTCATGAAAAAAATGAAAGCTCACTCAAGAGTTTACAGTGACCATGTCCAAATGCTATGGTGGCAAACAAGATCTGAGATAGGTTAAGTGACTAGGGAATTATGGGTAAAGGGAGGAGCTCGAGAGTATCAGTTTTCCACGACCTAGTAAAAAGAGGCAGAATCAGATTCAAGGACTGGATCCAAACCCAACAGATGAGGAATGAATGAAAATGATAACAGATTATTATTATATAAACAAAAATATATATAATATATACACACACACCACAAACATGAACATACAAAATGTATTTATTTTATGTATCGGGATAGTCCGATTGGACACAGGTCCATTTACAGCGGAGGCCCGGGGAGAAAAGCTCCACAATTAGATTAACATCAACATGGTAATACAAACAATCATATAACAGTGATAACTGAGGTAAGTACAGACATAAAAAGTCTCATACAATTCAGTCTAAACAATAAACAATACATTAGCAGTAAGTGAGTAAATTTACAAAGACAGTCTCAAACAACAAAGCTTTAACATTGATTAGTGAGATAGGATAAAAGAATAAAAAATCATATGATTAGGCATGACATATTATACAATTTCAAGGTGACAGTAAGATACCAAACTGTAGCATATATACAGTAGAGATAGCAGGAAGGAAGGCGTAAAGTGTGCTGAGATTGTGAGATTCATGTGATGCATGGACATTAGCCATGTATTCATAATATGTGATTTGAGAGCATTTTTGAAATGTGTTAGTGGGGGCAGAGGTCAGAGAAGAGGGGAGGTTATTCCAGGATCTAGCTATGGCATGAGAAAAAAGAGCTTTCCCTGTGTTATTGTTTGTTTAGAGATGCAGAAGGGGGATTTCTCAGTAGACCAGAGAGGAAGATTAGTTCTGTATGGGCAGAGTAACTGGCTTAGTGCTGGAGTTTTTTCAGGATGTCTAACAATATGCTATAATAGGCAATGACTAGCTGGTAGTAACTGAGTAGCTGGGGAAATTCTAATCATCATAGTTCCCTTAGAGATTGACAGTGATGGGTTCTGAAGGTGCAGTTGTTAGCAAACTTGGCAATTGTGTTGTAACATGATTCAAGTCTGGTGAGATCAAGTTTTCTGACTCTGGTAAGAATTGGTGCGGCATACATTAGAGTGGAGAGTAGATGGGTTTGGGCTAGAGTGATCAGTGCCTGTTCTGAGAGGAATTGTTTATGTCTATATAGGGTTCCCATTTTTTGTGGACCTTTTTTATGGTTTGTGAGACATTGAAGAGTAGGTTATTGTCAATTTCTACACTGAGGAGTTTGGTATGGTCAGAGGGAGATATGATGGTACCATTTTTGGAAGAGAGTGAAAAGGATAGGGGCGTAGGTATAGATTTGTTGGGAGTGAAAAGTAGCAATTTTGTTTTATTGGGGTTTAGGATTAGTTGGATATCAGTAATCCAACTTTCTACAGAACTGAAGGATCCTTGTGTGGGTTGTTGTAGAGTGGAAAGTGATGGAGCAGAGCAGATAAGAGTCCAATCATCAGCATACTGTATAAGGGAGGCATGCTGGGTGGAGGTGTGTAGATTGTTGGTAAATATGGAGAAGAGTAGTGGGCCTAAAATCAGGCCTTGTGGTACGCCTATCGTAGTTGGGAGTAAAGGAGATTGTGTGCCTTGCCACTGAACTGATTGCTGCCTATGTGACAGATAGCTTTTAAACCAGGCAATAGTGGAAGGGGCAAAGGATAGGGAGGCCAGGGAGTCTAGAAGTTTGGAGTGTGAGACCATATCAAATGCTTTTGAGAGATCTAAAAATATAGCAGAAACAAAGTTAGTTATTTCTGTGAAGGTTGACCTGGTTGGTGAAAGAGAGGAGAGCAGTTGTTGTGCTGTGATTTTGCCGGAAGCCATATTGTTTGGAGGAGAGAAGATTGTGTGCGTTTAGGAATTTCATGACTTGAGAGTGAATACATTTCTCAAGCAGTTTAGATAAGGGGGACACAATGGCAATAGGACGGTAGTTTGAGAATTCATAAGAATTTCCACCTTTATGAAGTAGTATAATATATGAAACTTTCCAGAGTTGGGGGATGTAGGCTTCCTGCATGGAGTGGTTGATGAGGATAGAAATTGGGTAAGATAGGCATTCAGCAACAATTTTTAGAAAGTTCACTGGTAGACTGTCAGCTTCAAGGGTGGTTGTCTTTAGTTTTAGGAGGAGTTTTTTAACAGTGGAAGTGGGAACTGGTAAAAGAGAAAAGGAGGGAATATTGTCGGTGCTTTTGGTAGGCATATGAGTATGGTTGTTATTGGATAGCTGGGAGGATAGAGTTAGGATGGATTCTGTAAAATACTGACTATATTGGGATGCTATGTCTTTGGTATTGTTGTTTGAGGAGGGGGCTGGAGTGGCAATTTTTCCTGGTTTTAGAAGGGAGTTGATAGCATGCCAAAACTTTTGGGGGTCTTGTGACTGTTTTGGACCCCGAGGAAATAGTTCTTTTGTCTAGTTTGGTTTGTTTCTTGGCCTGATTTCTGAATTGTTGGAAATTTTGTTTGGCTATGCTAGTGTTATCCCTTTTCAAGATTTTCCAAGCTTTATCTCTAGACTTTAGTGAGGCTCTTGTGTCCCTACTCAGCCATGGTGCATAGTTGGCCTTGACTCTGATTTTTCTAATGGGTGCAACTTTACTGAGGACATAAATATAACAAATAAATAAACCACTAAACCTCACTGCACACTCAGACACATGCATACAATACATTTAGTCTCTTACTTGCAGAATGACTCACCAAAGCCTAATAAGTAGATGGTAGCTGAATGAACAGCAAATCACTGATCATAGAAAAGAGCTCAGTATGCATTATGGTGACGCTGAGAGTTAGTTACATTAGACAGGAGATGCAGAGGGTCTTCCCTTGGTATGGGGTGGAAGGCTTTGCCACCACAGAAAATATCTTCAGCGTATATCTAATTTGGCCAACTGACTTTGACAAAACAGGCACTGGTGAGTTCAGATGCAACTAACCAAACTATCCGACACAGATGGGACAATGAAAGACTAAACCTGATTACTAAACCCAGTGTCACAAAATTTGAAAATTAACATGCATTTTACTCTACCTGGCCTTAGAAATCCAGTGATATGCCCAGTCAATCCATGACTCCAAACTTAAATAAGACTTGCAGAAATTGTTCCAGCTGTTGACCAGCCTGTAAGAAACAAACAAGAAAGCAATGAAAAACTCATCAGAAGATCTAAGCAGAAGGTTTATTATTTACTGACTGACTATTAACTAGTTAGGAGGAATAATCCAGTGGAGACTCTTGTCAACCACAAACAAGGCCCAAAATAAAACAATATAAGATCTTTACAGCAATATTATAACACTTATCGTTTACCGAGGTAATAACCCAAGTGACATAATGTTAAAAATATATTAGAGTTCCATGGTGTAGAAGATAGAAACTCTGAATGACCTTGGTTAAGATGGTCAGCCCAAGAGACTCGATGAACCACCGACAAGGGATGGCAGTAAATGGCTAATGCCAGGTCACCCAAGTTAGGAATAAAAGAAGTTCACTGGAGTTACACTGGGGAAGCAATACCAATAAAACAAAAGTTAGGTACTTACCATAATGACAAATCCATGTTAGATGCTTACATCCTCCTCAATTTATGGGTCTTCAGATCCAAAGGGATCTGACTTTGGGCACTCTCAGACTTTGGATCCAAGGCTCATGCTCCTCCCTTAACCATAATCCCCACCTAGTACTGAATTACCCTTCTGTTCATGTTGTAGGAAGTAGGCAAATGCGATCTATCATACCCCACAAAAAAGGAATACTCCCTGAACATGCATAGAGGTACTAAATGCACTGATAAAAAACAATAAAACAGAGCAGACCACGAACTGCAGAACTCCACTTTAATAAAAGTGTAGTGCCTTCGTCAGAACTTTTTCCAACTTCTTCAGAAGTTGGAAAAAGTTCTGACGAAAGCACTACACTTTTATTATATTAAAGTGGAGTTCTGCAGTTCGTGGTCTGCTCTGTTTTATTGTTTTTTTATCAATGCACAGAGGTACTCCTGGGATACATAACATACAGACACAGCATAACTAAGCTCCCAATAGGTCAGTGCAGTCACTCCAAAACCAAGGGAATATGAAATGAGATTTGGAAGAGGGATGGAAGGAAAGAAGTTGAGGAGGAAGGAAAAAGACCACACCGATATATTGTTATAAGTGCATAACTTTTGTATCAATGTCTTTTCTGACCTTCAAGGCATGGGACAGAGTCTCTAGCTACTCCAAACAGTGGGAGGTCTCATGGAAGGATATTCCAGAAAATGGGTGAACCAAAGGATGCTCTTAGAGCTAGACTGCAAGTCAGATTGTAGTGAGATATAAATGTGTGAACATTAGACTAAACAGTTGCTGCACAAATGTCATCAGTTGGTACACTGGAGAAAAAAAAACAGCTGAAGTAGTGATTGATCTAGCAGAATGAGTCTTGGGATTGCCGTGCAGAGACAGCACCTTCTCCTTATATACATACGAAATGCATTCAGATGGCCATCTTGAAAGAGTTACTTTCAAAACTCCTTTTCCCATTTAGCAGAAGAAAAGGATGCAAACAATTGGTCTGTCTTTCTAATATTTTTAATACGGTGTAAATAAAATCTGAGCTGTCAGTGCACATCCAAAGATGTAGCATGTACTCTCCTTTTTTAGAAAAATAAGGAAAGAAAACAGGAAGACTGATGGCTTGGTTCAATGAAGAATCTGGGGCTACCCTGGGGAGAAAAGAAGGACTGGTTCTCAGTGATACTGTGTCCTTCTGGAACATCAAATCTTGGGCTTGCAATTAAAAGTATGAAGTTCCAAAATCCTTCAAGCAGAAGTAATCTCCACTAAAACAGTGTTTTTCAGCAAAGATATTTCAAATTGACTATGGCTGCATGTTCAAACGGAGGTCTTGCCAACACCTGAAGAAGAATAGCAATGTCCCAGGGTGGGACAGAGCCCCTCAGGGGAGGCCAAAAGAAGAAAATGCCCCTTAAGAAGGCCATAGACAATTTCAAATAAGCAAATTGAGTTTGGTTTTCCCCTATGTGAAAGCTGGAAATGGTTGCCAATTGGACTTCAAATGTAGAACAGTTAGCTCCATCATAAAAAAGACCAACTAGAAAATCTAACATAGCAGGGAGAGGAGCTGAGAAAGGATCTATCTCCCTGCTGGGCTGCCAAATAGAAAACCTTTTCCACATACTCGTCTAAGCTTTTTTGGTGAACGGTCTCTGTGAAGAGGTCAAAATATCTAAAACTTATGATGAAAGCCTAGACTAACCATCACATAAACTGACAAAATCATGTGATTAACTTAAGGACTTCGATGCCTAGGTGAGGTGTCCCAGATGGGTGAGCAAAATGTTCTGTAGCTGGGTCTTGCACTCATGGTGAGCAGATCAGATCACAGGAAAGAAATGGAAATCACACCTGTTGAGGCCACAGAGGGCAACAAGGATCACAATCACCTTGTTCCACATTGCTTTCTGAAGAAACTTTAGCATGAAAGGAATGGGAGGATAAACATAAAGGAAACTCAGGGGCCAAGTGTGGACCACAGTCTACCTCAGGGACTCTCCCTCTTGGGGGATAAGGGCAAAGTAACTGCTGAATTTGCTGCTGGACTGGGTAACAAATAGATTGCAACCAGTTAGGTCTCAGAAATTAAAAATCTGCTCTGCCAGTGATGGGTTGAGGGACCACTTGTGAGGCAGAAGAACAGATCTGCTCAACTTGTCTACCAATACACTGGAATTCCCCAGGATGTATGTCACTATCAGAAAGTGGGGAGAAGATACTGCCCACTGCCAAACCCTCTTAGCCTCTCGACACAAGTACGAACATGCTCCCCTTGTCTGTTGATGTACCAAGCCACCACCATATTGTCTATCTGAATAGCAATCACACCCCTGGGGAGGGAATCCTGAAATGTCTGTAATGCTAGGAAGACTGCTCTCTTCTCCAGGACACTGATGTGAAGACTGGCCTCTGTGGGAGACCACATGCACTGGGTCATCATTCACAATACATGTGCACCCCCACCATAGCTGGGAAGCATCCATAGTCAGTGTGGCCTGGGGGGGGGGTACAGAAAACAAAAAGGATGACCCTGAGAAAAATATTGGAGAGTTCAGCCACCGATGAATAGAGCTCCTGAAAATCTGGGTGAGGCCCACGAGAAAGTTTATCGGTTCAAATCTCATCAACCACTGGACTGTATGAGTCTACTGCAACATTCTCATGTAAAATATAACTAGAGGGACTAAAGTGATGGAGCCTGCCATCGAGCCTAGAAAAAGAAAAATGCACTTTCAATAGAAATGCCATCAAGCCTAGAAAAAGGAAAATGGACTTTCGATGAAAGAGTACTTTCAAACCTTGATATTGGAGGGTGTGAACCTTGGATTCTGGTAATCTGGCTATCTGCAGTTTGTCACCCAGTTGGGCTACAATGAACTCTATCATTTGGAGAAGTTACAGCTTTGACTTTGTGAGACTGACAGTTATACCCAACTGGGGACAAAGATGGAGCAAGGAGTCCCTGGCTTGTATAAGAGGATTCTTGGTGGTAGTGATCATCACCCAGTCATCCAGATATGGGAATACTCGAAAGCCCTGCAGTCTGAAACAAGCTGCAACCACTGTCATATATCTGTGAACACCCAAGGGGCTGTGGTAAGACCAAAGGGCAGGGTTTTGAAATTAAAGTTACCACCTCCCTGTCAAAAGTGAACATCTTGGAGCAACTGTCCATTTTTATGTGACAGTATGCGTCTGGAGGTCTATTGAACACATACAATCGTCTTTCCTCCATAGGAAAGATGGACTGAATCGTGACCATCCAGAATTCTGTTTTACATACTATTTTAATTTCTCCAAGTTTTTTGGGTTTCTAATACCATGACGGGAATGGACCTCATTCCTCAGTCAAAGTACGATTAAAGTTCATGACTAAAGCAAACGGCTAAATGCTGTAATTAATCAAAAGGTGCTTCAACAAAGTATTAGTTTAAGGGTGTGCACACTTGTGCAACCACCTTATTGTACGTTTTTTTATTTTTTATATTTTTCCCCTAACAGATTTGTTTGTTTTTCAACTGAATTGTACAGGTTATAGGTCACATTAAAGGTGGGAAAAGTTTTGAAATGATTTATTGTAGTCTCATTTTTTATATCACAAAAACCTGGCATTTTAACAGGGGTGTGTACACTTTGTATATCCACTGTATATCTACTTCTTCATTTTTTGGTGGTCTTTCATTTCTTTTTATCTTGTTTCCCAGTTTTCTATAAAACGTTTTTGGGTCATCAATAAACTGGTTATTTTGTGCTTTTCCTTTATATTTATCTGCGTACCTTCTATGTTTTTCTGCATGTGCTGAGATTTTTAGTTTATTTGCGATAGTGCATGACAGATCCTGATCTGTTCTAATATTGCACATTGCCTTGATCACATCTATCTTTCGAAGTATTTTTGTTTATCTGCTCCCTCTTCTATACTCTTCAAACAATAACACTTCTAATCTTAATTGCTTTATAGTTTTCTCTATTTGATACTTACATGATGGTATTTGAATTCTCCCCTTCCTTTCCCTCACTACCTTGTGTTCTTGTGGTAGAACTTTATCAGTTATTAATTTAGCTGCATAGTAATATATCCGGTTTACTTATTTTATATTGCCTGGATCTCTATGAACAGTACTAATTACTGCATTAATCTGTTTTATCAAACTTCTGACTTTTGGGGTTTTATTGACGTTCTGCAGTCTATTTATTTCATTGATCTTAATATGTCTATTCATCTCTATTAAATCAAGCAACTCTTCTCTTACTTCATTTTCTTCTACACTGAGGGCACATTTTTTGCATACTGATTTTCACAATTTTACATACTGATTTAGGTGACAGATGTCCAGAAAGGGCCTGAGATCCTAGTTTTTTTTAGGGACCAAAAGAAACCTTAAATAGACTCCGGACCCAATATGGTCTAGTAGGACATCCTATATGACTTGTTTATCTAATGTTGGGACAAAGTCTTGAGTCTTGTGGAACCACAAACTACTTACCTCCTTTTTGGTTTCTAGAGAAGGTCTGTTTAGGGGTAAAAAATCATACTCCAACAGCAGACAAAGTCTTACCATCCTATTTGCTTCTAGACAGTGTTTCTAACTTCAGGCCCATACAACATGGACCCCATCCTAAGGAGTATTAATGGAAGATGCCTTGAAATGTTCCATGAAGCTGCAGAGACTTACCCCATCATGCCGTCGAACAGTCATTCCAGTACTTGCTGCTCTTGACATGCTGTCAGCTACATTAGAAATAAGGTACATGGACATGTTTGACAAAGACTGGAGGAGAGAGAGGTGCATTACTGACAGACTTCCTATATTCCACAGAGAAGGACCCAGACAGGGAATTGGATAATTCTTTAGTCAAGTCCCTCTGAAAGAATATTACATAGGCCAAGTAATTCAGTGCCCTGGTCTCTCCCTTTTTTAGGGGGATGGACAGTAGAGCTCTAATGAGCTCTTTCTTGGTGGCCACTGCTATCACTATAGAATCTACAGCAGGACCCTTGCTCCAAGGGACTATCTTTTGGAGAAATGATAATTTAATCAGGTTTTGGGCAGATTCATTCAACCACATCCGGCTCCTTCCATGCCTGTCTTGAAACCAGGCCTATCAGTTCATTAGTGGAGGGACCATCCAAGAAGTAGATAGGCCAGCCCGAAAAGCCATGAGGAATACTGATTTCTCCTGGTAGGGGGGTATAGGTGGACCACCTTCCTTTCTGCCAAAGTAGCTCAAGGATCTCAGCAAAGGAGAAAACTTCAAGGGGAGATCTGGAGGCCCCCTCCACATTATCAATATTCCTGAGGGGAAATCCACATGCTTCCTTTTTCATGGATGTTTCAGGTATACTTCCCAGTGGGATGCCCTGGAGAAGACTGTGAAGCAAATGGGTAGTTCACAATGTGAAATGCCTCAAGACTTCGAGGGGCTGGCTGTCCTAACATTACAGGATGAGAGGAGAGAGGACCCAAAGAACTTTGTGGGGACAGGGGTGGATCTGAGTGAGGAACAGATGCCTGTTCCCTGGAATGTGAGAGTACTCTCTCAAAGGCTTTAAATGCAAATGTTGGAACAGGTAATGACAGTGCTACTGTAGGTACCAAGGAACCTGATAAAGGTAAGATCTGATAACACATCCAGCTTAGCTCCAAAGCCAATGCTACAGCCAAGATATTGAGAGATGAAGTTCCAAGAGGAAGGGATGGATCTGAAAGACCTAGAGTCAACCCTGTCCCACAACATTAGCTGCAACCCCTTGACTCTGAGACCCTTCGAGATCTGAAACACCTGGAGTTAATCAGGTCACAGATACAGTTGGAGTCAACAAAGTCCAGTCCTCCAGTTTCAACAGGGACATTTCTCAGGATCCACTCAGATCCATGGGCTCAAACACTATGGTTGGACTGAGGAAGGAGTGAAAATCAGAGGGGAGGATGGGGAACATCCTGATAATCTGACAGAAGTATGCTATGACAGAACCCCAGGTGGGTCTGGGTCCTCAAAAACATCATCATTTTGCTTACACCGGCCTCAGGCAGATTCCTGGAGGACTGCACCAATTTCAAAGATAAAGTCGTCGATGGGGACTTTGACTCCCTCTGGAAGGATTTTTTCCTGCAAGAAAGATGATCTCAGCCTAGGGTAACAGGTTCCAGGCAGAATCTGGGTCAGAGTATTGGTGGGATAGGAGACCTAACCCTGACAGACTCTGGATCAGAGGATGGATCGTATAGCTTGAAAACCTTAGCAACAAGACCAGATGGACTTGATCGGTCCAGAGAACACTTCTTTGACTGAATCTTTTTCTTTCTGTTTCTCCTTCTCCTGGTCCTTGACCTTTTTCTTCTTGTCCTTAAACTTCTCTAATTTGTTCTTTCCTGAGGCCTTTTTCAATTAATGGGAAGAAGATGATGACTGAGGAGGGGAAACTTCACTTGCTGTGGCAGAGAAAAGTCCCTTAAGCACAAGGTTAGAACACCTGTCCGTTAAAGCTTGGATCCCAAAAGCAGCAAAGCCTGAGCAGTTTTCCTCAAGGCGCAAAACCCCTGAGCAATACACACATTTAGAATGGGCATCTTGGGGGGTATATGCCTACAAGTAACATATTTCTTACAGCCGGACAGTATATCTGATATCCTGGTGCTAAAAAAAAAAATAAATAAATATATATATATATATATATATATATATATATATATATATATAGTACAACTGGCAAAAAGAATAAACAACCCTGAAAAGCAATAAGATACTACTAGAAAAATGGTACCATGGTGATAGACTATTCATCCAGCTCCAACATCCACCTGAAAGTCAGGAAGGAAAGTGGGAAAAACACTAACTCTCTACAGAGTACAACAGAAAATATTTTTTTTTTTTTGTTTCTAGGAGAGGATAGAAGGTGAAAGCAGAAACCTCAAGGAAAACTCCAAAAGGTAAAGAAGGGAATCAAAACACATTTATCTCTGCTTAAAAACCCTTCCAAAAGCAGTGAGTGAAGAGATCCCCATCCATAATTTTTGAGCAGCAAATGAGATCCGATACAACTCAGTGCTAGGAGGGGAATTACAGGGCAAATGAAGGAGCCTGGGCCTTGGATCCAAAGTCTGAGAGTGTCCGAAGCTGGATCCATTTGGATGTGAGCACCCATATGCTTTAGACGGATGGAAAAGACATCATCAGATCTGTTGGGTATTACTGTTCTGATGCACCTGCCAAAGAGTCTGCAAGCATCCTAGTCAGGCCTCCGTGTGCAAGAAGCATGCAGCATCCACATGATTTCACACTGCAGGCAATACAGTGCACAAACTGGTCAGTAGACAGCAAGAGGGTGAGTAAGGCATACATCATACTATAAAAGTTTTAGCCACAGTAGATGACAGCTTGCCAGTGAATGACACTCAACTCCTCTTATACTAGCTAAAAATGCACTTAAACTAAAACAGCAGAATACAAGCATGTGTATAACTAAAACAGCAGAATACAAGCATGCATATTAATTTTTTTTTCAACAAACATTATGTCTAGTGATGTCAACAGTTTACATATAAACACTTCAGCAATGTGAATGGCACAGTGACATAGCAGTTACCATTGCTGCCTCACAGATTTTGGTACCACAGGTCAGTTCTCAGTCAGGGTGCCTTCTATTTAAGAGTTAGGATGGGTTTTACCAAGTGGTATTATATTCTCCCACATACCAAACACAAGCTCTAGTTGAACTGCCATTCCTCCAAACTGTCTACATGTATTCTTGCTGTGTGACAATGAATGCATGCACTATGCAATGGACTGGTGTCCCACACTCAGGACTAGTTCATTTGGCTTGTACCTAGAGAGAATTGGGATAGCCTCTTCCTCCCTGTGCCACTGAAATGGACTAACAGGGTAATCAGAGAACAGATGAATGAACAAACAAATGAGTTTTAATAGCACTGCTTTTAGAAACAACTTCTTCTAGTACAACCACACACAATGAAAGAGGCACAGGTTAATGATGTTTGAATTAAAAAGTAGGTCAATGACAGCAAGGCCAGCTACTAGATCTTTGCAAAAGAACATATACTGCTCCTGAACTCATTAAAACGAGACTTCTAAGGTGGCTGCACACTGAGCAACATCTTAATTTCAGCACTCCCAGTGTGAAAATAGAAACTCGGAAAAGAGGGCCAGTGAATTTGTCTTTTTGGGTAAATTTCAGTTACTGGTTAGTAAGTGTACTGTCTGGATGCCAGCAAAGAAGAAATTGAAAGAACCTTAAAGAAAATCAACCACAAAAGGTAAGGAGAAAAACACTGGTTGGGAAGAATATTGCAGCTATTCAGCAAAAAGCAGTTCAAACTCCAGCTTTGGCACAGGAATGACTTCCTGTAATCCAGGGGAAGAAATAAAAAATAAGTCAAATGTGCTCAGAGATTATTAATATAAATGAAACACTAGATGAGTGTATCAACTCAAATAAAAGGCAGACAAAATAGAAGAAGGTTTAAACAGACATCAAGATGAGCTAATAAAACTGCAAAAAATCAGAGGTTGAAATGAAGAAAAGGCTGGCTGAGTATGAAACTGCTCAAGAAGAGATGTTTCAAAAAATGGTAGAATTAGGAGACCGAGCATGTAAGGAAAAGCTGAGACTTCTACAGTAGCAGAGAAACTGGAAGGAACAGACTTTATTCATTGTATGACAGCACAAAAAAGCAACTGGACTGGTACTCCACAGCAGGAGTTGTGAACTGAAAGGACACATCATGTGTAGGCTCCAAACCTGGCCATGAGAAGGCCGCCAATACCTCTAACACTAAATATGCAATCCTACCAACAGAAATAGTTGATTCTGACAAAACTGTGGCAGAAGGACAAACTACTAAAAGTTGGAGACAATAGAGTGTTTGTAGAAAATGATTACTCACTGTACACCAGGCAAAAGAGGAGTAACTCTATTCAAGTAATTAGAGAATATAGAAAGGCAGTGTGAGATTTAAGCTGCTGCATCCAGCTATCTTCAGAATATTTTTTCCTGGAGGGTCAAATTCATTTTTTGATGCAGAACATGCTAAGGAGTAAATACAAAAGGCTGTCCAACAAATGAGGTATCAAACAGAAAGGGGCTCTGCTTTTTATTCTTCTAATAATAAAGCTCATAGACTATGCCAGTGAAACTTTTCCCAATATTCCAAAGAAAAAATGTTTGAGAGACAGAAAAGCACATAAGTTGACTAGAAGAACTAGGACCACATTGGAAATGAACCAGAGACTGGAGTTGGGAGGTGAGGACCAACAGGAGGAAAACCAGCAACTCAGAAATTAATGAATAAATGTGGGATTACAAAACATCAATCTCATTTGTGAAACATGGCGGAACAAGAAAACCTGGAAATACTGGACTTTATTAAATTTGTAAGAGACTCCAAAGCTTATGTCCTACTTCATGACATTAATGTTTGAAAGAACATTAAAGAGAAGGGAAGAGGAAGGAAAGGGGAAACTGTAAGTAAAACAGCTTGTGTTCTTAACAGTACTTCTTATAAAACATCACATTCTATATGTTATATAGTAAAGCATTTTCAATTATTTGTGTGTTACACGGATACTAAGGTAAACACATGGCCGTTTTCCTTTTTCTTCTTCTCTTTCTTCTTGTTTAGTTTTAAGAAATGTAGATACTGCAGTGTAAAAAGTGAAGAAGGTCTGGACAAAAGCATATTTAAGATAACAGACTAATCTAGGTTGTTGAGGTAAGGGTTGCATTGTAAAAGTATACACAGCATGACATAAGTAAAACTGATATGCTTTTTCTTACTTTTGCATAGGGGAGTGACTGGTTTAAGGCCATTGGCTTGATCTAACAACAAATATTAAGTGGAAGCAAGCAAATAAATGTTCACAGTGCAACGTGAGAAGCTTGTAGCGGAAACAACTGTAAATCTGGGTCTCATGATTCTATGGAGATAAGTGGATAAGAGGACAATAAAAACTAAATATTTTTTCTTTCAATGGCTAAAAGATAATGTTTTCTTAAAGTGTTCAAGTTGTTTTCTGCATCTGGGAGAGGTATAAAGTTATCACAAAACCAGACAAAACTTAATGTAAGTAGAAGTGCAGGGCATACTATGCATCTTAGCATGGACAACCTTCACTATAGATTAATTAAAGCCTGTAAGAGTAGCTGTCAATCTGGGACAACTGTTCATATAAGTAGAGTTAAACTTCATTATTTTAAGATATATATAGTTTTGTGTTCTTGTATTAAGTTAATAGGTTATAAGGATGTTCTGGGGTGCATTTTTTGTTCTGATGGTTTTCACTAAAACAAAAAATCTTCTAAGATGTTATTTAGGTTCAAATGGATATGTCAAGAAACAAATGTATAAAAGCTCAACCTGGAAAAAAAATTAGCATATGCATGTAACACAAAAGCTAAAACTAGACATTTTTTTAAAAAAGATGTTATACATAACAGGTGGGAATAATAACTTCTTATCATAATGGCAACACTTTTCAAATTATCTTTGAACATGAATGGTCTTACAAGTACATACCAAAATGAAAGAGTAGTGAACTATATTAAGGAATGCAGAGTGCAAATAGCTATGCTACATGAGACACATTTGGAAAGAACTAACCATGTAAACTGGATAAAAAGCGGAATGTTTGGGACAAAGGAAAAAGAGTCCTTATATTAATTGCTAGAGGAGTTTCAATAGTGACAGAAAAGGAAAAAGATAAATATGGTAGATTTTTAGTAGTAACAGGCTGTGACGATAGGAGGTACTGCCAGCCATGCCAGGAGAAGTAGGTCACTGGATGTGTAATATAAGCCAGCGCAGCTAACTGGAATTTTGTAAACAATTATATGTCATTTTTATATCAAACTGATTTGTACGGATGCTTGTGTTGAAAAATGTATTTGCAAAGCTGCTTGTGTTAAAATGTATTAACAGTGTGCCCTGTGGAATGAAAAAAAATGTACATGCATTATTGTAATGGAATTAAATATATATGTTTTAACAGAGGATACTGGAAAGGGAAAGGTTAATCAGAATCCAGCCGCAGCAAACTTTGAAAAATAGTTCAAATTAAATTAAGCCATAAAAACATTATCTCACAGTTTTGAATGCAGCCAGAGACAAACAGTCTGCACTAGGAAGCTTCCTGCATTGTCCCTGGGGTGAACTAATTGCTACTCTGAAATGGTACAGGTTTGAAATGTTTTTATGACTTCCAGGAGCAGAAGCAGATCTGAGCAAAGCTATATCTCTGTGTATGGCAACACACATAGGTGCTAAATCCTAACAGATTCTAGCAGTGGGGGTTGCATAGAAACAAGAAGTCAGATAACCAGATGCATGTGATGTCATTCTGTAAGAAGTAATGTTTTAATATTAGAGGAGACTGAAGTCTCATGAGCAATCTGTTTTTTGGAACCTGACAAAGATGGACCCCTCTCACCTACTTCATCTCACCTTACACTAGTAAGTAACCAGGGATATTAATTCTCTCTAAATCAGTTAGGAACATATAGTGAGAATAGCTAAGTATTGCTTTTCTATAACTGTGTGATCTTTCCAGCTGTGTTATTTTAACATTTTCTGTGGCTGAAACTCTGGTGTTTACTGTAAATAGATATTTAGTATTTTCATGTCTTTTTATTATTTATTATTAAATATATTTAAACTTTTCATTGTGACTTGTAGTTTTTAGAAAATATTTAAGCTTTGAGAGCATTTGCTTTTATTTATTTGGTGATAACTGTGGCCACTCCTAAAGCTTGGCTGTTTGGTCAACATTACCACTGGTATCAGTATTAACATCACTCAGTATAACTGGGTACTCTTGTAAGAGACTTAGGTAGCTGGCTTTGCAGTGTCTGGTGGCAGTAATAACTACCTTATAGTCTGGGCAGGAGGGGGCACAGTGGATAAATCTGTGCCAGCCTTTCCCAGGTGTATGTGTCAGCTACTTGGAACTGGGACATGAAACACTGGTTTCACAGAGACAGTGGTGGAGGACTTGGCTTGGGCACTCAGCTGAGGACTTAACTCTGCAGCTGTACCAGCGGGGAGCCTTACTGGGGACCTAGGCAGAGACAATGAGAGAAACCCATACCCCAGGCTGTGTGTGTTCCCTGTGTGCTCTTAAGGGAAACTGTGCTTGATGCAGAGACGTCTGCATCTGGAAATACCGAGTATATCCATTTATATTCCAAGTGAACATCCCTCTCCAGTGTCAGTGGTGAAGATTCACTCTCCTTGATTACTGGCCCAGAATGGGGACAGGCTATTAGCAAGGGAGGAGGATTACACTGTCATGCCTTTATATTCCACTTAAAACTACTACAATGGATCTTAAGAAAATTCTGGGAGAAAAGAATCAGCTTTCATCTGTGAATATTACTTACAGGTGAGGACTGGAATCTGATTTGCAACAGTGAGACTGTATCGGGGGATGCTTAGTAGGGAAAATAGAATAAAAAATAGGGTATATTTTTGAAGAAATAGATGAAAATATTTGATATGGAAGATGTGAATTCAGCAGTAGCAGCTCTGAGAGAATTTACATATTGTTCCCCAGGTACAAAAACTGGGTTAGGCTAAACAGAAATTACATTTCACGGGAACATATGCACTTAATTGAAAGTTTTGATATGTATCCAATACCTATTTCAGATCATGTGCCAGTAACAACTAAAACATGTAGGGTAAGGAAATAAAAATGAGGCACTGGCCCTTCCTTATCTGTTATACAGAGAGGGATTTAAGGAATCAGTAGTGAAAATATTCAGGAGTTATAAGGGAAGATAAAACTTCAGAAAATAGAGTTAGGGAGTGGAATAAAATGACAGTGGAGTTTAAAAATAGGGTAGAAATAAGTAAGAAGAATTATTTACAGAGACTGATAAAAGTTAACTTATTGCAGAATAGGAGCAATCACACAGAATAAGAAAATATGCAACTGCAGAGTGCTAAAGAGAAAACAAGGGACCACCTGAGTAATAACCATGAGTTTAAAGACTGCTGTTAGGTAACTGTTTTTGATAATAACTCTAAGCACAAAAGCTTTTAGCACAACTGCTCATGCAACAAAAAGTAGAAAGGGTTGTTGTCAAGCTCAGGGTGCCTATAAGAAGGAAAATTACCTGAGATCCTGTAGAGATATTACAAATATTTCACAAAATTCTAAATACAATAATTGTCACAATTAATTTATTTAGTTAAAAATCTAATAAAAACTTAAAAAAAAGAAATATTTCAGAAATTTTATGAAAATCTGTATAAAGCAGAGAAATGCAGAAATCAAGAAAAAGTATAAATGGAAACGGAGTTCCAAGATGGCTGCACATTGAGTAACAACTTTGTTTTTAGCCCTTCCACTGTGAAAACAGAAACTTAGCAGAGAAGGCCAGTAGATTTGTGTTTACGAGTGAATTTCAGTAACTGGCCAGTAAGTACATTGCCTGGATGCCAAGAATAAAGAAATATAGAAGACCTGGAAAAAAAATCAGCTATAAAAAGTGAGGAAGAATCACTGAGTAAGGGAGAGTTCTGCAGCTGCTATGCAAAAAGTAATGCAATCTTCACACGACATCCAATAACCTACAGGATGATATAAGACAATTGCATACAGACCTGGTTAAAATAAACAAAACACTGATACAGTATACTAACACAAACAACAAAAGGCTGAAACAAATGGAAGAAGCGTTAAACAAATATTCAGATGAGATGATAAAGCTGCAAAAGTCAGAGGTAGAAATGAAAAAAAGGCTGGCTGAATATGAGACTGCTCAGGAAGAGATGTTTAAAAAAATAATAGAATTAGAGGACAGAGCACGTAGGGAAAACTTGAGATTTTCAGCTATACCAGAGAGGCTGGAAGGAACAGACTGCATTAAATTTATCAAAGCACAAATAAGCAGCTGGACTGGTATTCCAGAGCAGGATTTATTAGTTGAACAGGCACATCGTGTGTATGCTCCAAATCTAGCAATAAGAAAGCAACCGACACCTTTAATAGTAAGGATGCAATCCTACCAGCAGAAAGAACTGATTTTGTCAAAACTATGGCAGAAGGACAAAATACTAAAAGTAGGTGACAGCAGAGTGTTTGCAGAGAATGATTACTCATTGTACACCAGGCAAAAGAGAAGTAAATTCATCCCTTCATTTAAAGAATGCAGAGATGCAGGTGTGAGATTCAAACTGCTATATCCAGTTGTCTTCAAGTTATTCTTCCCTGGAGGAACAAAATCATTTTTTGATGAAGTGCATGCAAAGGAGAAAATACAGAAGTTTGTCCACCAAAAACTGAGCTGTGAAACAGAAGGAGATTCAACTTCACGCTACTCTGGTAATAAAGACCACAGAGAGATGGCACCTGTGAAACCTTTTCCAGTATTTCAATGGAAAATGTTGGCGAGAAGGAAGGGAGCATGAGAGCTGACCAGAAGAATCGAGAGTACATTGGAAATGAAGCCGAGACAGGATCTGGATGATGAAGAAGAACAGTAATATAATCAGTAACAATGTGGGATTACAAAGCATTAATTACCTTTTGAAATATGACAGCACAAGAAAATTTGGAAACATTGGACTTCTTCAAAATTTGTTTGCTGAGTGAGGGACTCGAATATACGCTCATACTTCATGTCATTAATGTTCATAAAAATGCTTTGAGGAGGGGAAGAGAGAGGAGAACGCTAACTGTAAATAAAGAAAACACCTTTTCTTAACAGTATTGTATCTGTGTTGCGTGCTTTTATTTGCATGCTATTTTTGGGTGTAATGGGGATTGTAAACAGGTGTTTTTATTTTTCTCCCCTCTTCTCTTTTTCTTCTTGTGCAGTTTTGAGAAACATAGGCAATATAATGATTAACAAAAAAAAAGGGAGGGGGCCTAGTTAAGGGGCATGACAGTTCAAATTGATGTACTTCATTTTCATTCTTGCACGGGAAAATGACTGATTAAGGACCTTTGTTTTAAAACAGAGAGCAAGTAAATGAGGAAAGAATATTGAATATTATAAGGTTGTTTTTCTAGTCCTTACAAATATGTATACTAAGTATCACTTCTGCAGGATGTCTCCATGAAGACAATCTGGTAAAGAGAAACTGGAGACAGTCTGGTGGAAGGGGACTGGCTGAGGGAAAAGAAAAAAAAAAGAACAAAGAAACTGGCTAGGACGTAATGTTCCTTGAAAACAATCAGGGGTTTTCCCAGGTGCGACAACTTTAAGGAGAATACAAAACCAGTTAGACAAAGTAAAGTTCTCTCAGGTTTTTTAAATGCAATGGGGATACTAATATAAACAGATGCTTTTGTTTTTTCTTGTTCACCCTTCTCTCTTTTTCTTTGTCTAGTTTTGAAAAATGCAGGCACTGCAATGAAAAAAGAATGAGGAGGCAAGGAGATGGGGGAAGAGCACAAGGGTCTGGTTAAGAGAGTATGACAAAATAAAAATCAGTGAGCTTTTTCCCATGCTTGCATGGGAAAATGACTGGGTGAAAAACATAGGCGTTATCCAGTAACAAGTTTATTACAAAGAAATCCAAAAGGAGTGCAGTCCCAGGAAGGAGGATCTCCAGACAGTTAAAAACAACTTTTATTGTCACAAGACACGCACAAAACACTTCTACATTAACGCTCTTCCAAAATAAATCGCGTTTTCGTCACATCCACTGGACTTCATCAGATGCTAGTACTAATTTGACCCACATATTTATATACCTCTAATAAAACTAATAATCCAATGAAAAAGCTTCAATTAAATTTGAATGCACAAATCAATTCACATTTTGGGCTCATAAATATTCATAGGTTCATCTTTCCATTAATACAATAAAATGAATAAAATAGTTTATCTAACTTCATATTCTTATAAATAATTAAAAATACTATTAAATAATAATAAATACATACATAAATAATTAATTTAATTATATTTCTAAAATCTTGTATTTATAATATAAATGTTCATTACTGAGGAATATACATTTTATAGCACAATATCTGTTGGTACAAAATTATATTACAACTAAACTACAATTCATAGTTTAGCTGCCTTTAATTTTAAAAGGGGTAAAATAGACACATGTTCATTTAAACCTGGGTATTTACTTGCTTCAAATGTCACTTGCCACCACAGTTCTCTGTACCCAATAGTATCTTCCCATGGACCTCCTCTAATCCCATCTTTTATATGTTCAATTACTAAAAAAAGAAATTTATTTTCTTTACATACCTTTGAATGTTTATATAATGCATTTGTTTCTTTTTCCTTTATTATATCATAGGTATGTTCATAAACTCTTCTTTTTAAAGTTATCTCGGTTTTACCTATATAGAAAGATCCACACTTTTCACAGGTGGCAAGGTATACTAAACCCTTTGTCTCACAATTATACATTCCTTTACTAACAATCCATTTCTTTCTACTTTCTATATAGATTTTCTCCTTATTGACCATATAACTACATTGATTACATTTTCCACAGGAATATGTACCTAACTTTTTAATACCATTAATATTCTTAATTTTATTTTGGTCAAACTTTTTTTGTTCCAAGTGATCTTTTATATTACAAGGATTTCTGTATACTACTTTAGGTGTACCTTTAGGTAGTCCCCCCAGGTCAGTAAGTGCCATAAACCTTTCCCATTCATTAAAAAAGATGGTCCTAATATTATTGTTTAAAGCATTAAATTCTAAGGTAAAAGCATGTTGATATTCTCCATTATTAATAAATACTTTCTCTTTTGTTCTTTGTTGTCCATCATTTACTTTTTCTCCTAATATAGGATAAAATTTATCTGATCTTTTCCTTTCTACCTCTAACCTAATATTACTAATAAGTTCCTTACTACATGCTCTATCTAAAAACATTCCCTCCAAGTCACATTCCGATTTAAAATCCTCAGACTTACTTGTCATTCTCGATCCCCTCACAAATTGCCCTTTTACAATATTCTTTTTGCAATGTGTAGGGTGTGCACTATTATAGTGCAAATAGGAATTACAGTATGTCGATTTCCTATATACTTTACATTCAAACGCATTATTACTTTTATAAATTTCTATATCCAAAAATTGAAGTTTATTTTCTGAAACATTATAAGTGAATCTCAAAAAATCAGACGTCTCTTTAATATATGTCAAAAATTCCTTTAATTTTTCTTCCCCTCCTGTCCAGAAGATAACTATATCATCCAGAAACCTAGAATTAAGAACATATGTTTCTTCCCAATTGGCCAAAACAATATTCGCAAATGTAGGTGCACAGGCTGCGCCCATAGCTACGCCTTGGGTTTGTTGAAAAAATTCCCCATTAAATATTAAGAAATTGTTTTTAAGAACTATGTCCATCAAATTGGTGCACGCTACTTTATCTTTATGGCTCAATATTCCGTCTTGGAACACTTCTTCTTCAAACATTACCATACCTTTTGAACAGGGAATAGAAGAAAATAGATCCACTATATCTATTGTTACAAATAAAATATTTTTATTATACAACTCTAAATTAATATTTCTTAAAAGGTCCCATGAATCTTTTAAAATAGCTACTTTTTTAGTCCATATATGTTTAGTTTTATTATCAATGAATTTAGCTAAAGGGAATGTCTTAGAACCGTCTGCAGACACTATAGGCCTTAATGGGGGATCTTTTGAATTCTTATGTACCTTAGGAATACCATAAATTACTGGAATTTTAGGTTTATCCACTCTAAGGTAGGAGAAACTGTTACCATCTATAGTCCCTTCATTATACATAGCTTCTAATTCTATATCTATTCTTTTACAAGCTACCATAATTTCATTCTTGGACACCTCTGTATATTTTACTTCATCTCTAAGAATTTGATTCATTTTTCCTTCATATACTATAGTATCCATAAAAATAGCTCCCCCACCTTTATCTGGTTTCATTATTCTAATATTTTTATTCTCCTTCAATTCATTTAACACTCTATATTCTCCTACATGGAGATTCATATTATACCTAGTTCTCTTATAAACCTTTCTTATTTCATTTTCCATCACATTCTCCAAATTTTTAAGTTGGGGGTGCATGGGGGGATTATATGTTGATGGTTTTGATAACCTAAAATTATAGTCAACTTTGTTCTGAATATCACCCTTGTTTAATATAACATTCAAGTTAATTTTTCTCAAAAATAATTTTAAATCTAAAAGTGTTGAAGTTAAGTCCCCTTTTGTCTGGGGAATACATTTAAAGCCTTTACCCAATAGACTGAAGTGTTCTTTTTCAAGTACTATCTCACTATAATTGTAAATCGTAAATCCATTCAATGTATTAATAATTCCTCCTTCATTTGATTCCTTTTCTATTAAATTAAGGTCCGGGTCAGGGGTACATTTAATTAATATCTCCCTTTCCCCCTTCTCCCCCCTCTCATAGGAAAATTTTCATGTTGGGGTCTGTCGAAGGGCCTATATTCCTTCTCTAGTGGGGGAAATTCCTTGTCATATTCATTCTCATTCCATAGTTCTTCTCTAAATTCAGGTTCCACTACCTGTGCCCTTATGTAGTTTCTATTGTATTTATTATTCTTTTTATTATTTGTATATGTATACATGGCAGGTTTTGTATAACTCACATTATTTTCATAATCTTGCAAGTCCCGTTTCAGTTTATCCATTTTCCTATTAATTAATCCTTTACATTTATCTTCTATATCTCCCCTTATCTTATAATATTTCTCTCTCTTTTCAACAATACCAAACATCAAATCTTCCTTTATAAGACCTTCTAGTTCATTAATGTCTTCTTGTAAAGCAGTTAAAATCCTATTATTTTCCTTTATCATTAATTTTAAAATGTCTAAACCACTTCTGTTAAAAAGTTCTATCAATTCCTTATGTAATGTCGAGCCCAACTGCACATTGTTTGGAAATTTACAAATTCTTAAACCTTTAGGAACTATGTTCCTAACTAATGCATTCAGTTAAATACGCATTTTCAATAATAAGTGTTTTATATTTATACATGCTTCTAGATAAATTGTCCAACATTTTATTAAAAGAATCTCTGTTTGCAAGCCCTTTTGGGCCATTGAAGTCCAGTTTAAAACAAAAACTTTTATTAAGCCAGTCATTCGTTTCCATCATTCTATTTGAACTGACAGTACCTGTATTTTTATTTTCCAATTGTTGTCTGCTATTAATGACACCTTCTGATCTATTCTCCACTGAATTAACATCCAAAAACGCTCTTGTGTAGCTCCAGGGTTAAAAGATTCACTTTCCAAATCCAAAGAGTCGCCGGCGTGAAAACCATCGCCCATAAGCTCCCTCTTTCTCAATCTGTTGCGTTACCGGTCTCTCATTTCCGCTTCCTGCATTCTGGTTCGCCTGCGTATTAGTCCCCATCAACGAATAGCATAAAGGTGTCAATAAGTCTATAAGTTCTGTCAATTGCCCAACCAGTTTCCTGGTCTGACCAGTCTCATCATGTCCCTTCAGTGACGGAGATCCGCTCTCCATAGGAACCGCTAAAATCACCAAAAAAGTACAAAAAAGCGGCAGCTCTCCACAAAACACCAATAAATCCAAAAGGAGTGCAGTCCCAGGAAGGAGGATCTCCAGACAGTTAAAAACAACTTTTATTGTCACAAGACACGCACAAAACACTTCTACATTAACGCTCTTCCAAAATAAATCGCGTTTTCGTCGCATCCACTGGACTTCATCAGATGCTAGTACTAATTTGACCCACATATTTATATACCTCTAATAAAACTAATTACTACACTAAGTTTATTACAAAGCATGTAAATGAAGAAGAATATCAAATATGTCGAGTCTTTCTTTCTAATAAACAAGGTACCCTTAGCAGTTCAGTGTCTGGTTTGCATGTGACTAGAAGACAATTTGATAAAGAAAAATGGCTTGGAGAAAGTGTTTACTGAAAACATTCAAGTGTTTTCTCAACTGGGACAGTTATATAGATATAAAAAAAATAAACAGCATTTATTAATAGAACAGGCTGTACCATGAGTCTTAGCATGTCTAACCTTTCTTTTTGGTTAATTTTTGCCTGTCTGTGTAGCTATCAACTTAGAACTTATGTTCTTATTAGGAAGTAAAAACTTCAATATTTGAAGATGTACATAGTTTTGTGTGTTATTGTAAAGTTCGTAGGTTTTAGGAGAGTTTTTTTTTTTGGGGGGGGTTGTTTGTTCTGTTTGGGGGCTTTAAAAAAAAAAAAAAAACTTATGCAAGATGTGACATTGGTGCAAATGGATATGACATAAAACAAGTGCATAAAAGACCAACCTGCCGAACAGTATATACATAACATAAACGTTGGAACTACACATTTAGCAAAAGAGCAGTTATATATAAAAGGTGGTAATAATAACTATATAAGAAAATGATGCTTTCTGTAATGTCTTCCAATCTAAACGGTCTTACAGATTAATATAAAAAAGAAAGTAGTGAACTATATTAAAAAAAGTAGAGTGCAAATAGCTATGCTACAGGAGACACACCTGGAAAGAACTGAAGATGTGAATTTGATAAAGAAAGGCTTTCAGGATGGTTATTCAGCAGACTATTTGGGGCAAAGGAAAAGAGGAGTACTTATTGTAATGCAAAATGGAAGAGGGGGAAAAAAGATAATAATGGAAGATACACAGTACTAAGGGGCTACTGGTTAGGGAGGAGGATTACATCCTCCCTAAAACTGCTATAATGGAGCTTAAGAAAAAATTGGGAGAAATAATCAGCTTTCAGCAAGAAATATTACTTATAGGTGAAGACTGGAATTTGGTTTGCAACAGTAAAGATGTGTCTGGGGGACCTAGAAGGGAAAATATAACAAGGGAGGGTAGATTTTTGAAGAAATTTATGAAAATGTTTGGCATGGAAGATGTGAATTCAGTACTAGGAGTTTGGAGTGAATTTATATATTACTCACCGAGATACAAACACTGGGCTAGGCTAGATAGATTTTATATCTCAAAGGAACATGTGCATTTAATTGAAGGTCTTGAAACGCACCCAATAACTATTTCAGATCATGCACCAATAATAACTAAAATAAAAACGCAAGGTAAGGAAATGAAAATGAGACATTGGCTCTTTCCCACCTACCCGGTTGAAAAGAGAGGAATTTAAGAAATGGGTTGTGAAATTAATTCAGGAGCTACTAGAGAAGACAGATTTGTCTTCTGAAAACATAGTTAAGGAGTGGGATAAATTAAAGTGGAGTTTAAAACTAGGTTGAAAATAAAAGAAAGGGAGATATGGCTAAACAGTAACAATAATTATTTTGCGGGACTGACAAATGTTAAAGTATTGCAAAACAGGGTAAATCTCTCAGAACAAGAAAAGGAGCAACTGCAGAATGCTAAACCAAAAATAAGGGATTACCTGGATAAAATGCATAAGTTTAGAAAGACTGCTGTTAAGCAACTGTTTTTTGATAATAATTCTAGAGCACAAAAACTTTTAGCACAACAGCTCAGGCAACAAAAAGTGGAAAGGGCAGTCACCAAGCTTAGGAAGCCTATAACAAAGAAGATAACAAGAGACCCTGTAAAAGTATTAGAAATGTTTCGGAAAATTTGTATAAAGCAGAGAAATATGGAAATCAAGAAAATGTGCAAAAGGAAATGTTTAAGGAAGAATTAAATATGCCAAAGTTAGAGGTAGATGAGGCTCAATTACTAACAGGGTAGAAAGGGATGAGATAAAAATGGCTATGTATAACCAATCTACAGGAAAGTCCCCAGGAATAGATGGTATTCTTGTGGAAGTTTGGAAGTTAGGAGGCAAAAAAACTGATAAAGATTGGAAGGTTTTGTTTAACATTATTTTATTAAGAGGAGGAGAAGTTCCAGCATTGTGGAAGAAGGCGGTAGTAACGGTAATACCTAAAGAGGGTAAAGATCCATCGGCTCCAGCTTCATACAGGCCCATTTCAATACTAATCCATGATTTTAAAGTGTTTATGTCTATAATGGCTAAAAGAATGGCAAAAGTGATACCAAAATTGATAGATCTGGATCAGTCTAGTTTTGTGGAGGGGAGGCAAACATTTGACAATATTAACAGAACACTGATGATCGAAAGGGAAGCAGAATGTAAGAAAGTACTGCTTTTATTGGTGGGTCTTGATGCAGAGAAAGCATTTGACAGAGTACACTAGGACTTAATGAGCAGGGCAATGGAAGCATTTGCTTTCCTTGACACAATTATAAGGTTGATTAGAAGAATATATGACGGCTCGGAGGTGCAAATTAAAGTGGGTGGGGTCCTCTCTGATAATTTCTGCTTGAGTAGAGGAACCAGGCAGAGTTGTCCGCTTTTCCCTTTGTTGTTTCCATTATATTTAGAACCACTGGCAAAGAAAATAAGGGACTCAGAAATTCAAGGATATAACTGGTATGGTAGTCAGGAAAAGCTGGCTCAATTTGCAGATGATATTATTTTATACATGACAAAACCAGAAAGGGACATTACAGTGTTGTGGAACATTTTAAGACCGTTTCAAATTTTCTCGAGATACAAAATTAACAAAGCTAAAACAAAGGCGGTAGCAGTAAATTATGTACCCACACACGAATTGGTCCAACAATATCCATATTTATGGGGACATGATAAAATGAAGTATTTAGGAGTTTGGATTAGAAATGATTCTGTGGTAGCACCTAAGGATATGTGGGAAGAGACTAAACAGAAGATAATACAAAAATTGAGAAACTGGAAGTTTTATTATATGGATGTGAATACAAAGATACAAGCCATTAAAATGTTTTTAGTCCCTTTAGTCTTATACACAGGTCAGGCATACTTTTATCAACTGGAGGAGAAATTGTGGATAGCAATTAAAAAAAAGAGTTGAAGGATTTTATCTGGGAAGGGAAGAAGGGTCAAGTGGGATAAACTGATTCTACAAATAGAACAAGGTGGACTAGGATTACCTAATTTGAGGGGGTATTTTAGAGCAGCACAGTTAAGGCTCTTATACATAACACAGACAGAAAACTATAATTCAAGGTGGAAACAGATGATGATGATGACGCAGGCAGGAAGATCAAGAAATAAGGAGAGATTGGCATTTTGGATACAGACATTTAAGGAGAACAACCAAAATCATACAGAGTATTATATTCATAAAATAGAAGGGAGTATTCTAAGAACCAAACCAGCACAAGAATGGAGAAAAAAAATTGCTAATACGGTTGACTGTGGTCAGGGATACAAATAATAAGAAGAGGGGGCTGGAATTTATTGGAGGAATTTGGCAAAGGAACCAAGGTATTGGGAGCAAATAACTAGAAAGGGAAAGGTAACAGAATGGGAAGAGGCCAACATTTATTTGGACTGCAGGTTAGAGATTGCCTTCTCTATCAAGGATTGATATCAGAGTATAGGCAAAGGGAAAGAAATAGGGGGCTCCTAAATGAAAGACCAACACTGGTAGAGTTTTTAAAAGAATCTGGAACAGAAGCTGCCATTAAAAAAAGGAATAATCATTAAAGCATATAAAATATTGCATGATAATTACAAGAATCAATCAGAGGAGCTTAGAAAGGATTGGAAAGAGAGATTGGATAAGCAATTCACAAAGAGACAATGAGGGGATATATGTACATCTCCCAAATATGCAACAAAGTCTAGATGATTTAGGATTTTTGCCTGGAAATGTTTATATAGGTATTTTTATACCCCAAGTAGACTCCAAAGAATTTTTCCTCAGGTGAATATCAAATACTGGAGGTGTGACAGACAAGAAAGAAGTACCTGGGAACATATTTTTTTGGAGGTGTGATGAGCTGGCAGACGTTTGGGATTCCCTGCGGGTCGCTCTGTCGGAGATGTTGGGTGGGCGGATTGGACTGACTAGGGACATGATTTTTTTTGAGTTACGTTACAGAATCAGAATTGCCTAGAATAGTAAAGCCTTGCTGAATCTAATTATGGTGGCTGCCAAAAAAAACAATTACTACAAAATGGAAATCGAAGTCTAGCCCAACTTTATTAAAAGTAGTGAATATAATAAGAGATAAAACACACCATGGTTAGAGGTAGATGTGGCTCAATTACTAACAGGATAGGAGAAGATGATATAACCAATCTATTCTTGTGGAAGGTTTGTAGCGAGGACAGAAGAAAGTAATAAAGACCTGGAAGGTTTTGTTTAACAGTATTTTAAAAGAAGGAGAAGCACCAACAGCCTGGAAGAAACTGTGGTGGCTGTAATACCTAAAGATGGTAAAGACCCATCAGATCCAGCTTCATACAGACCCATCTCGATTCTAAACCACAATTATAAAGTGTTTATGTCTGCAATGATTAAAAAAATTGTAAAGGTAGTGCCAAAACTGATCGATATACATCAATGTATTTTTGTGGAGGAAAGGCAAACATTTGACAACATTAACTGGTGGTGCTGTGGTAGTGCTGTCGCCTCACAGTACGACGTTGTCTGGTTCGACTCTCAGATAGAGCGTCTTCTGTGTGGAGACATGCGTGAATGGGCGTACCTTCGTTGAAGGTTGTGCGTCAGGACTGGCAACTCAGCATGTAAAAATCTACTGCCAATCCTTAGCGGACCGCAGTTCCGCTGTGGCGACCCCTAACCAGGAAAAGCCGAAAGACGCAACAACTGAAAATACACTTTTGTAAAATCTTACCAAAACAGTAGATGTCCTTCTCTTCACTGCTGCAGTATTCTTCACAACAGAGATCCCCTGCCTAGGAAGCCTGACAGCCAGACAGTATACAAATGCCTTTAAGTTGTAACTGGTATGCCATACTCCACACACATGCTCCCCGCACATGGTGTAGAGCATAAAGGTGACATCCAGACATTTTATCCTCAAAAATGAAAAGCCTCAGTAGGAACGACAGCCTAGGGACATCATTAGGTAACAGGCACATGCAGAAGGAAAAAGGACAAAGGAAGGAGTGAGGAAACGAATACTGCAACAGTGAAGAGAAGGACATCTACTGTTATGAAAAGATTTTACACAACTGTACTATGTCCTTCCATATCACTGTTGCAGTATTCTTCACAATAGGAAGAGTTCAAAAGCTCAGGAAGAAGACTGGGAGGAGGAAGGGCCAGTAGAATCCTCTAGGAAGCCATGGAGAATGGCTCTGGCAAAGTCAGCTCTGGCCCTAAAAATCACATCCAACTTACATTACTTGGTAAAGGTAAACACAAAAGTCCAGGTAGCTGCCTCAAGAATAGAATTAGTATCTAAACCCTTGAAAAAAAACACCAGAAGAAGCCACAGCTCTAGCAGAATGAGTCTTAATAGAAGAAGGAAGGCTCTTTCCGTAAAAAGAAAAGCAAAAAGAAATGTCTTTCGAAATTCCAAGAAAAAATGGTTTGCTTGGAAACGTCCAAACCTAAAGACCTACGATGAAAAGAAACAAAAAGCTGTTCAGATTTACAAAAGCTTTAGTCTTCTCCAAATATCTGAATTGTCTACTGAAATCCAAGATGTGCAAAACCTTCTCACTAGAAGATTGCGGAGAAGAGAGAAAAGTGGGCAAATGAATAGACCAATTAAGAGACAACTCATTAACCACCTTGGGCATAAAAGAAGGATTCGTATGAAGGGACACCCTGTCCTTAGGAAAAACTAAAGAAAGGAGTAACAGCCACAAAGGCTTGTAATTCAGACATCCATCTGGCAGAAGTAAGGGCCAAAAGAAGTACAGTCTTTCAAGAATAATGCTGTAAGGAAGCTAAAGCAGCAGGCTCAAAAGGAGCCTGAGTCAATTTTTCTAAAACAAAATTAAGGCCCCAGGAAGTGGGGGGGACAGGCTTCCTGGAAGGCCTAGTGTGAAGGGTGTCTTTATGAAATTGTTTGGTTTTAAATCTAAAGGCCAAAGGAAGTCAAAGGCAGAGAAGCAGAGGCAGCTGATAGGTGGGTCTTAATATATGAATATGCTAACCCAGCATTGAGCAAGTCACACAAATAAGAGAGAACCAAAGAAACATCCAC
This sequence comes from Protopterus annectens, assembly GCF_019279795.1. Lineage (NCBI taxonomy): Eukaryota > Metazoa > Chordata > Ceratodontiformes > Protopteridae > Protopterus > Protopterus annectens. The sequence goes on from NC_056726.1 coordinate 108,907,854, forward strand.
AGTAAGTGGATCCAAGTTACAAGAAAGACACTAAACAGAAAATCTCTTCCATTTGGACAAATAAGACTTTCTAGTACTGAGTTTCCTGGCATCCTGCTGGACCCAAATCATGTCCTCAGAAAATAAGACGTCTGAAGGGGATCAAAACCCTATCACCCACAAAGTCAGTTGAAGAGTGGACAGGTGGGGATGGATGAGAGACCCCTTGTTTTGTGTGAGCAGGTCCACCCTGCGAGGTAACTTTTGATGACTGCCCTTGGTTATATGCAGAAGAAGAAGGAACCAATGCTGTCTGGGCTAAAAAGGAGTCACAAACAAGATTTTGTAACCATCCTGTTTTATCTTGAACAGGACCTTTGGAATGAGAGAAAAGGGAGGGAAGGCATAGACAAACATGCCCTTCCAAGAAAGAGAGAAGGCATCCACCTTCCAGGCCAGAGGACATAGGAATATGGTACAAAGTAGAGGAAGTTGTCTGTTCAGAGGGGAGGGCAAATATATCTACTTGAGGAGTACCCCACTGATGGGCAATGACCAGAAACACATACCTGCGAAGCATCCACTCATGGGATTGTGTCATGGATATGCTTAGAGAATGTGCCACTATGTTCTGATCCGAGGGAATGTAAACTGCCTGATGGGTCACCTGATACTTGATAGCTAGATCCCAAATCTGAAAGACTAATTTGCACATGAGAAAAGATCTTGTCCCCCCCTTGCTTGTTGAGATAAATCAATCAGAGCTAAAGCTTTGGGAGGAGGTAGGGATGCCAGTATTGGAACAGTATGGAGTCTGCACCCCAGAAAAAAACATGATCCTGAGGAGGAATCAGGAACGATATTTGGAAATTTACAGTAAACCCAAGGCTTTGCAGAACAGAAATAGCAAAGATAGATGCTGACGTAAAATCTCTGCAGAGGAGATCTGAATGAGCAGGTCGTTCAGGTAAGGAAAGACCTGTATCTCTCTCAACCTGCAGAAAGCAATCACAGAAGTGAGGCATTTGGTGAAGACCCTTGGGGCAGTAAAGAGGCTAAAGGGCAAAGCAGAGAATTGAAAATGCCAGGAAGCAACAGAGAATTGTAAAAACTTCCTGAAAAGGGGATGAATAGGAATGTGTAGATAAGCATCCTTGAGATCCAGGAAGACTAGAAAAGGCTGAGGAGGTAGCAGAGGAAACAAGGTTTGAAGGAATAGCATCCAAAAGAAAGGGACATAAAAAAAATGTTTAGCTGAAAATATCCAGAATGGGTCTCCAGCTGCCTTCTTTCCTAAGGACCAAGAACATTCTTGAGTAAAACCCCTTACCCCTCTGTGGAGCTGGAACATCTTGAATTGTTCCTTGAGCCAACAGGCTATGAAACACCTCTGGAAAAAAAGGCAGTTGTTCCTGAGTTGGCTGAAGAATGCCCAGAAAGGGGGGAAGAGACTACTGAGCTCACTCCCCTACCTCCACCTTCCCTCTTAAACCCTCTCCCACTGCATATATCAAATCACTTCTCTCTAAGCTTAAACCCTGCTCTCCATCTGCAGACAACCTTCCCCCACAATTCCTCAAAATGGCTGCCAACGCCATTACATACCCAGTCTCCATTCTCATAAACCGATCCATTCTTGAAAATACAGTGCCCAAAATTTGGAAGAAATTCTGTTATCCCCCTTCATAAAGGTGGAAACTCCATAGACCCCTCCAACTATCATCCCATTGCTATCTTACCCCACCCCTCCAAAATAATGGAAAAATGCATACATAAATACCTGAACATCTTATACAGGAAATCCTCCCAACTCCCACGCAACATGGTTTCCGTCTGCACCATAGCACTGCCACTGCGCTTATTACTGTCACTCAGACCATTGCCAAAGCTCATGATGAAAACAAACTGGTCTCTTCCCTCTTCCTCAATTTATCAAAAGCTTTCAACACTCTCTCTCATAATCTGCTTCTATCTAAACTTAAAACCCTTAATCTCTCTTAATCTACTTTATGCTGGTTCAACAGCTACCTCTCTGATAGACTTCAGTCTGTTAGATGGCTATCAGCCTCCTCTCCTTTCCTTCCTGTACATACTGGTGTACCCCAAGGTTCCATTCTCAGGCCCCTCCTATTCAACATCTTCACAAATAATCTATACACATCTTGCTCCCACTCCTCTCTAATCCAGTATGCAGATGATTCCATCATTAATTATATCTTGCTCCAATAATCTCCCCCACCTTCTGTCCCTTACCCAACAATCTCTCCTGTCTGTGGACAAATTGCTAACCAGCAATGAACTCTTACTTAATCTGAAAAAAAAAAAAAAAGCTTCTTTTCCTCCCTAAATCTCTACAGCATCGTAAAAACTCCTCCTTAGTCACATCTCTCGATAACATTACTATTTCAGTAGAAATCCATGCTAAACTCCTTGGCGTTATCGATGATCAACTCAAATTTGAAGTACGCGTTCTACAATCTATCAAAAAAACACACCAAAAACTAGGCCTATTATATAACAATAAAAAAGGTTAACATTTACAACGTTGCAAAACATGTGCCCGATTCGTCATATATCCATCTCTAAAGGTTGGAAACTGCACTTTCAAATCCTGAAAACACCAAAAGTGCTAAACAATGAATTTGACATTCCAGGAAAGTAATATGTTTTTGAAACACCCATCATTTCCAGATGTCTCCAAACATCATTATGCAGGGGGGCAAGCCCCCTTGCACCCCCCACCCCCCTGCTAATTTAATAGACTAACTCCATGATTACACTACAGTAAGGGAAGGGGTACATGTTCCGATCTCCACTGTACTGCGATCTCCACGCAGAATGCAGAATTCACATGAGCGAATGCACACTGGCATTCTTTCATTTGTGAGTTTGGCAATTCCTAGTTCATTATTATGAACTTTTGAAATCGTACTTTTGCACATCTGGCAGTCGCAGATGTGCACTTCAACCTTCTAAAGGTAAACTATAAAAAATACCTGATGGACACAAAACGTTCATTAGCTCAAGTTTTTCTACTGCCTACTCTATTCTATGCTGCACCTATACTCACTAATCTCCAATCTAACCTCACAGCCAAACTTGAATCCACCTATAATAAAATTGCTAGGTTTGCTGCTAATCTACCTTACTGCTCCCATCATTGCACTGCCCTAAAAAAATCTCTTGTGGCCAGAAGTACATAACTAACTCCTACTTCCGTAGCTTCACTTCACCCACTCAATACTAGCTAATCCCTCTCTCTGCCCTGCTCTCTCTACCCTAATCTCCCCCTATACTCCCAAACATTGTCTACGAAGTGCAGGCCAACATCTCCTGGAAGTCTATAATTCCACTAAGCAAACTGGTAAACTTCTATATAGTCACACTGTTGCCTGCTCCTGGAATAATCTCCCCCAGATCTTAGAGCCATCTCTAACAGTCTCAGTTTTAAAAAAACACTACAAGATTACATGCTTAATACATGGACCTGCCCCTGGCCTTTTCCAACCTGACCTATCCCTCCTCGGTCTCATTTTCTCCAGTACCTCTGTTAATACAATGTTACATTATCTACACTCAACTGTCTACATCTATAAATAATCCTGCTTTCTTTCAGTCAAACATATATTGTGAATTGTTGACTTCATTTATTAACTTGTTGCTTATTTGCCTAGATAGTAACTGTAGTGTTTTTCTGTGTAAATACAACTCTAATTTTTTTGTTAATAAGTCTTGATTTGCTACTGTATCTCCTGTTGTGGTTAAGCTTTGCATTTTGTAGTTGTACTTTTATAAGTTTTACACATTGTATTTGTTTGGAGCTTTTCTTCTCGGGTCTATGCTGAAAAGGGGCTTTTCACCCAGTTAGACTAACCCGGTTAACAAATGTCAAATAAATAAAATAAAATAAATACATTTTATTGCATTGCAGGGACTTAACTCTGCAGCAGCAGGAAATAAATGCTTATTACACAGAGGATCATCCATCGGTTTAGCATTGATGTCATCAGGCAAAGGCTGAAGTCTGTGTGAAGAAATTAGACACTGTCATCTGTGCTAGCATGTCTGGATGAAGTTTTGTACATAATTTCAGATTAACCTGTGTATTATTATGCCAACATGACTAGCGATGATATAGTAAATAAGTTCTTGCATGTTGATTTATAATCTATTTGTACAGAATGTTTTAAAGACTTGAACAATGTTCCTTTACATTTCTAATCGAGCGCATTTGTGAAGAAGATTCTAAATGCAGGTTGTCCCAGAATAAGCTGATCTGCAGATGATGTAATCGGAATGTTGACAGTTGCTATGTGTTACTGTCAGAGGCTGAAAGACAGGAAAGAACTTTAGTAAACAGCTATTGGTTGACTTTCAGAATATGAAAAAATTAGAACTGGAACAGTTGTGACAGTTAAGCTAGTCTATAAAAGAGCCTGCTGAAGACAGCTGAAGTCAGTTACAGTTGCTGTCAGTTAACAGCCAGTTGCAGTTGTCAGTTGTTCACAGTTGCACTCTGCAGTGGATACATAAAAGGACTCACCAAGAACTGTAAGCCTTTTTCTGTTGTAATAATATAGTTCAGATCACGGACAGTGTTCTTTAGTCAGATAGGAAAATTGTAACTAATCAGAATTTTTCTAAATGCTGGATTTCTATCCTACAGTATTGATTTAATTTCCCTTGTGAATGAATTCTGTTAGTTTATTGGAAAAAAGAAGTTATGTACCTAGCATAAGGTTCCATGTTTGTTGTCCTTCGGCTCGCCTTCCTTCTTGCTGGTTGGGTTTGGAGCCGATCCTCGGCTCTGACTCAGACGATTTACTGTAGCTTGAGAGCTTTTACTAGCTCGAGGCTATCCCCTATCCCAACATGTCTAGCGGTAGCTACCCAGATCTAGTTTGTAATAGCCCCCACTAGATATACATAGTAAAAAATGAGAAGTTATGTACCTACCATAACGTTCCATGTTAGTTGTCTTCTCTCGCCTTCTTTCTTGCTGGATGGGTTCGGAGCCGAACCTCGGCTCTGACTCGGCCAATTACTAAAGCTAGAGAGCTAATTTTACCAGCTCGAGGAAACCCTATATCCCATGATGCTATGCGATAACTACCCAGATCTCGTTTGGTAGCTGAAACAACATTAAGCAATATATTCCTCCAACTGGAGAGGAGGAGAAAAAAGGATAACCCCGAAAGGATCCCTTTCTAAGCTGTAATTACCCTAGGACAAGGTATTTGGCTGAAAGTGCAAGATCAGGACCCTTCAAAGAAGGGGAAATCTTCTCGGTCTGTCCAGGCTAGGGGAATGGTGGGTGGGACGCAAGAAAGAAGGCGAGAGAAGACAACTAACATGGAACGTTATGGTAGGTACATAACTTCTCAATGTTAAGTTGTCAATCTCGCCTTCATTCTTGCTGGATGGGACCGCGTCCCCAGCACCTTCATCCTGGGTGGCTCATTGGAACAGACTCTTGAGAACGGTGGAACCAAAATTTGCCCTGTTTCTGGAGGCCATGTCCAATTTGTAATGCGAGACAAAGGTATGAGGAGAAGCCCATGTGGCTGCTGCACAAATAGTGTCTATTGGTAGTCTAGCTTGAAAAGCTGTTGATGTGGCTAGCGCCCTGGTTGAATGGGCTCTTGGCCTAGAAGGCAATTCTTTACCTCTGAGTTGGTAAATATACGTGATCAGAGAAGAGAGCCACCTAGACAGGGTTACTTTGGATACTGGAAGGCCTTTCCTATTTTCTGCATAAGATAAAAAGAGTTGATCAGATTTCCTGATTTGTTTAGTTCTGTCCAAATAATATCGGAGCTGACGATGAATGTCCAGACAATGTAGTTTTTGTTCTGCCCTGTTCGAATAATTAGGGAAGAAAACTGGGAGGTCAATTGATTGATTTAAATTTGTCTGCGAAGCCACCTTGGGTATGAAAGAGGGGTTCGTTCTTAGAGAAACTCTGTCTTTGTGGAAGACTAAGTAAGGAGGACGAATGCAGAGGGCATGAAGTTCAGATACTCTCCTAGCAGATGTAACAGCGACCAGGAAGAGTGTTTTCCTGGAAAGTAATTTCAATGAACAGGAAGCGGCAGGTTCAAATGGAGGTAGAATCAAGGATGTTAAAACTAAGTTTAGATCCCACTGTGGTGGAGGATCTTTGAACGGGGGTCTTAGTAAAAAGACACCTCTAAGGAATGCTTTGCAAAGCTTATGGGACATGATGCTGCAGTCCGACATGCCTATGTGAAAATTTGAAATGGCTGCCAACTGAACTTTTACTGTGGAGGATGAAGATCCTGAATGAAAAATTTCAGCTAGAAAGTCCAAGACCAAGTGAATTGGAGCAGTGAACGGATCTATATTTCTAGCCTTTGCCCAGAAAGAAAAACGTTGCCATTTACTAGTGTAGATCCTTCTGGTGGAAGATTTAAGGGAAGCTACTATGATATCCCGGACGGGATTTGAAATCATAGGAAGCCTGGCTAGGGACGGAAGTGGAGCAACCAAGCAGTGAGGTTGAGAGAATGGAGGGATTGGTGCAGCTGCCCTGACTGATGGGCCAAAAGATCTGGCACTGGATCCAGATGCCAAGGCTGCTCCAAGAGATAACGATGCAGGAACAGAAACCATATCTGTCGAGGCCAATAAGGGGCAATGAGAATCATCTTGGCTCTCAAGGCAGTTGCTTTCTGAATTACCTGTGATATTAACGGAAGGGGTGGAAAAGTGTAAAGAAGTCCCCAAGGCCAATCGTGGACTAGAGCGTCTCTGGAGGGATGGCCTGGAAGGGGGAAGAGGGTGAAGAAGTCGGGGCATTTGCTGTTTTGAGGCGTAGCAAAAAGATCGCAGCAAGAAAGGCCCCACTTCTGAAAAATCTCTTCCGTCACAGATTGTTTGAGAGACCACTCATGTGGCATGAGAATAGCTCTGCTCAACCTGTCCGCTATGATGTTGGACTTCCCGGGGATATACGTTGCTATCAGAAACCGCTGAGAAGAGATCACCCATTGCCAAAGTCTGAGTGCTTCTCGACACAGGGGATAGGACTTGGTTCCGCCCTGCTTGTTGATATACCACATTATGGACATATTGTCCGTTTGGATTGCAATAGTCCCCAGGGGAAGAGAGTCGTGGAGGGCTTGCAACGTCAAAAGCACTGCTCTCATCTCCAGGACATTTATGTGCAGGTGGCATTCGAAAGGTTGCCATGTACCATGGACTGTCCTGCCCTGAAAATGCCCCCCTGATCAGGGAGGCGTCCGATGTGACCGTGGCGACCGGGAAGGGAGGAATAAAGGGTCTGCCTTGATGGACTTGAGGGGACAACATCCACCAAGACAGATGATTTTTGCAAATTGGAGTTATCATGATCTTGTGGTACATAGGGAGTTGTTGGAATGACCATTGGGTGAAAAGCATCCACTGTAGAAGACACATGTAAAGGCGGGCAAGAGGAAGAAGTGTGATGGTGGCCGCCATGAGCCCCAATACTTTCAGGACATACCTGGCCTGAATTCTGTCGCTCTAAAGCAGAACATGGACATGGTTTTGAATATCTAAGATCCTTTGATCTGTTAACTTTACTGAGAGCTGCACGGTGTCCAAGTTGGCACCTATAAAGGTAATAGATTGACAAGGTGACAAGGCAGACTTTTCGAAATTTATAGAGATTCCTAGCCTTCTGCAAAGGTGAATGGTGTAATCTCTGGCCTGAAGAAGTTGATGCCTGGTGGTGGCGGTGAGGAGCCAGTCGTCTAGATATGGAAACACCTGGAATCCTTGATGCCTCAGGTGAGCCGTAACCGCTGCCATACATTTGGTGAACACTCTGGGGGCTGTAGTGAGACCAAAGGGCAGGGCTCTGAACTGGTAGTGACTGGCCCCCAGCCGAAAGCGGAGAAACCTTCTGGAGCGCCTGTGAATTTTGATGTGATAGTACGCGTCCTGAAGGTCCACGGAGCACATCCAATTGTCCTTGCCCAGAAAGGGTAGAATGGACTGTAGCGTGACCATCCGGAATCTTGTCCTTTTTACAAACTTGTTTAGTTTGCTGAGATCTAATATCGGTCTCCAGTCCCCTGGTTTTTTTTTGGTACCAAAAAGAACTTTGAGTAGACGCCGGATCCTAGTTGGTCTGCTGGGACTGGCTGGATGGCTCTTTTTGCTAGTAGTTTTGATATTTCTAGCACTGCTTGTTCCCTTAGACTGGGTGGAACGTCTGGAAGGGTCCCCTTTTGTTGTGTTGGGGTTTGGATAAAGGGAATTTTGTAACCCTCGGATATAACCAACTGTACCCATTTGTCTAAAGTGAGGGAGAGCCAGGCTTTTGGGTACAGCAACAATCTTCCCCCGACTGCCTCCGAAGGTGGACAGTCGGGCAACACCTCAGGGATGTTGGAAGGGTTTGTCAGAGAGAGACTCTCTGCTACCCTGATTCTGCGGACCCCCTCTGCCTCTTGGGTGGCATCTGTTGTTGTTACCCCCTCTGACTCTGGGGGTAAACTGACCTCTTGCGTCAGGCGTGACTCCTTGTGATTTGCGGAACCACATCTTTCCACCCTTTTGACCCTTAGGATATGGTCTGGAAGGGGTGGAGAAACAGACTCCTATGGCAGAAAGAGTCTTGCCATCTTGCTCGCAACTGGTCAAGGTGTCTTTCACTTGAGGCCCGAACAACGTCGAACCATCAAAAGGGGAGTTAGTGAAGGACGCCTTGAAGGGGTCTGCAAAATTACAAAGCCGCATCCAGGTGTGACGCCTTAAGGCCACACCTGTGCCTGCGGCCCTACTCGCTCCATCGGCTGCATAGGAAATGAGCCGCATGGAGGAGTTAACAATGGAGTTTAGGGTTCCTAGCTGTGAGTGGATTTTATCTTGGGACCCAGCAGCTGACGGATCCTGTAAAACTTCACCCAACTCTTTGAGAACATCTCTCTGAAGGCGAGTGAAGTGACACAAGTAATTCAGCGACCGCATGGCAAAGGTCGCTGAAGAAAACATCCGCTTACCGTACCTATCCATAGTCCTAGAATCCTTGTTAGGAGGATGGATAGGTACTGAAGGATCGGCTAGTTCCTTCTTGGTGGCTGCAGCCACCACCATGGCATCAACCGAGACAGCTTTTGTTAAAAATTGCCTATCAGCTGGAGCTGTAATAAATTTAGAAGGCCTCCGTGGGGTGGGTTCCACCGAATCCGGGGCCGTCCACGCCTTCCGTGCCACCACTTCCATAAGGGGGTCGAAAGGCGGAGACACCCAGGAGGTGGAGGGTCGAGAACCAAACACCTCTAGGTAAACCGACTCGTCCTCAGAAGGATTAAGGGAAGACCAGTTCCCCCTCTGTTTGAGGATTTTAAGGATGTCTGAGAAAGAGACATCCTCAGAGGGGGACTTTGGGGATCCTTCCGACTCATCGAAGTCGGTATCGGATGTAATGGACTCAGGGGCATCCACATGCTTCCTCTTACATGTCCTCTTGCGCGGAGGTTCACCTGACGGGTCAGGAGAAGCCTTGGAAGAGGAAGATATTCCCAGTGGGGAAACCTGAGGCGTTGGATCTCTGGGTCCGGGAGCAAGAGAGTGGGAAGAGACGTCAGCAGGCACTGTAGTGGGAGGAGCTGATGGAGCTGACTGTTGACCATGCCCTGGGGCTAGTACGCTCCTCATCACTTCGAAGGCTCCCCTATCAGACAGGCCAGAGGGCTCCCGCTCCGAAGAAGTAGGAACCCCAGGCCGCACAGGCAGGGACGGCTCCTAAGCCGATGTCGGAGCCGAGCTCATCAGGGCCGACGCTCCGAGAGGGAGAACGGGGTTGGACAAGGGTCCGATGCCACTCGCCCCCTTGGAGCCGGCGAGAGAGACCAGGCGCCTGGATCCCTCCAATGAAGGCATCAAGGAGGAGATCGGAGCAGAGGACGATGGAGCTGAAGGGGGAGGTATCGGCTCCGACGCCACAACAGTCACGGCTCCGAGGAGCTCCGGCTCCGAACTCTGAGGGAGAGTTGAAGGAGGAATGGTAGGTGGAGTTGAAATAGCCACTGTCTGATCAGACGGGCTATGAATTATTTGGGCCAGTGCCTGAGACTTTAACAGTCTACTGACCATTCTCTCAAGGTCGTGGTCGGAAAGCCTGGACGACTGAGAAGAATGGCTCCGATGGCTCCGCTCCGAGAGCAAGGGTGACCCCGGAGCCGAATGGATCGATTCCAAAGATGGGGATCTGGACCTTTTCCTGGAGATGGATGGAGCCGAAGGAGCCGAAGACACGTCGGCTCCAGTCGGAACCGACTGTGAGAGTAGAGGCTCAGCAGTATCGGCGCCGAGTGGAGCCGATGCTGGAAGCTGTGACACAGAAGTATCGGCTCCAGCCGGAGCCGATCTTGCTACAGATGGTGAGCCAGCAGCCGAAGGCTTACTCGGAGCCGACGGTTTGGCTGGCTTCGAGGGCTTCCCCGGCACAGACTTAGACGGGGAGACCTCGGGCTTTAATAAGCCCCTTAAGATTAATTTGTTCCTTGCGCTCCTGCAAGACTCTTGGACTGAACGCATGGCACACAGAACAAGAGTCCTGCAGGTGCAGGGGTCCCAGGCAGTAAACACAAGAAGTGTGACCGTCTGTCAGAGACATCTTCTGACAGCACGAGTCACACTTCTTGAAACCTGAGACCTTTGTGTCCTTCGACATAACGCTGTCGAAGTAAAAGGCACAAAAGTAAGAAAACACACACACACACGCCCAATCCAAACAAAATGGTAAAACAGGGATACACAAGCGCACCACAGACACAGCACAGAATCCCTGTCAGGAACTAGGAAAGGAGCAGGCCTAAGGCCTAACCTAGGAGGAAGGGGAAATAAATTGGATAAAAGGGGAAAAAAATAGCACTAACGGGAAAAAGAGTGTAATATAACCGTTAAGCTAAGCTAAATGAAGAAAGGGGTGGGAAAGCTAAGTACAAAGATAACTTTTAAGTAATTAAATCCCAACACTTACCAAGAGCCGGTAAAACACACCTCGTCAGCGAAAGCGGCAAACGAGATCTGGGTAGTTATCGCCTAGCATCATGGGATATAGGGTTGCCTCGAGCCGGTAAAATTAGCTCTCGAGCTTTAGTAAGTGGCCAAGTCGGAGCCGAGGTTCGGCTCCGAACCCATCCAGCAAGAATGAAGGCGAGATTGACAACTTAACATCTAATTTTACTAAGCTCTTATACATTTAAGGTAGGAAGGAAAGAGGAAAAACAATGCATGGTTACCTAACCTGGTATATCAGCAGGAAACTCAGCCATTGTAACCAATAAAGGAACTCCTCTCAAATCTCCAGGAAGGGGGGAGGGAGGGGGGACGCAAGAAGGAAGGCGAGATGAAGGACAACAAACATGAAACGTTATGGTAGGTACATAACTTCTTTATGTTATGTTGTCCCATCTCGCCTTTGTTCTTGCTGGTTGGGACAGCGCTCCCAGCACCTGGTTCTTGGGTGGCTCACTGGAACAAACTCTTTAGGACCATGGAACCAAAGGATGCCCTATTCCGGGAGACCACATCCACTTTGTATTGAGTGATAAAAGTATGAGGATTTGCCCATGTTGCTGCTGCACAGATTGAATCTAAAGGCAATTTTAGCTTGGAAGGCAACAGAGGTGGCTAAGGCCCTGGTTGAATGTCCTCTGGCCCTCCCTGGAAGCGTCTTTTTACACAAATCATAAGAATAACTGATTGTGTACAACAATCATTTTGATAAGGTCACTTCTGAAACTGGAGAACCTTGTTTATTGTCAGCAAAGGATACAAACAATTGGTCTGATTTTCTAAGGTCTTTGGTCCTGTGTAAATAAAAACGTAATTGTCTATAAACATCCAATTGGTGGAGTCTATACTCTACCTTGTTGCTGTAATTGGGGAAGAACACAGGAAGCTCGATGGACTGATTTAAATTAGACTCTGAACATACCTTAGGCAAGGAAGGAAGTATTGGTCCTAAGAGAGATTCCATCTTTGTGAAAAATGACATACGGCTGGTGAATAGACAAAGCATGTAATTCAGAAACCCGTCTAGCTGAGGTGATAGCAACCAAGAAAAGGGTTTTCCAAGATAGAAATTTCAGGGGACAAAATGCTGCTGGTTCAAAAGTTGGAAGAACCATAGAAGCTAAAACCAAGTTTAGGTCCCGGGGGGAGGTTCTCTTACTGGGGGCCGTAAAAGAGTTGTACCTCATAAGAATGCTCTGCACAACTTATGGGACATGAAAATTGGAGATGGCAGCTAGTTGTACCCTAATAGTAGCTGCAGCTGTCCCTCTTTTGAAGGTTTCGGCCAGAAAATCAAGAATCTTGTGAACAGGAGCAGTGAAGGGATCAATATCATTAATCTTCGCCCAATAAGAAAACCTCTTCCATTTGCTAGTGTAAATCCTCCTGGTAGAAGGCTTGTGAGAGGACACTAGGATGTGTTGTACAGTCGGGAAATGTTTGGGAGCCTGGCTAATACTGGAAGTGGAGGAACCAAGCAGTCAGCTTGAGAGTTTGGAGGGAAGGATGAAGCCCGCCTGACTGATGCATCAGGAGGTCTGGAACTGGGTCCAGTATCCAGGGCTCCAGTTGAAGATGATGGCGATGAAATGGGAACCATATCTGATGAGGCCAGAAAGGAGCAATGAGGATGAGTTTGCAACCCAGTGACTTTGCTTTCTGAAGTACCTTTGGAATTAGAGGGAAAGGTGGAAAAGCATAGAGAAGTCCCGGAGGCCAATCATGAACAAGTGCATCCCTGGGTGACTGTCCCAGAGGGTGGACTAGGGCGAAGTTGCTGAGGGCAGTGGCAAAAAGATCGCAGCATGGCTGGCCCCATTTGCGAAAAATCAAGTCCGCAACTTCTTGCTTCAGGGACCATTCGTGAGGCATGAGGATAGTCCTGCTGAGCCTGTCTGCTATCATGTTGGATTTCCTGTGAATGTGCATCACAATCAGAAAATGTTGAAAAGACATCGCCCATTGCCATACTTGAAGCGCCTCCCGACACATGGGGTAAGATCTGGTCCCACCCTGCTTGTTGATGTACCATACCACTGACATATTGTCTGTCTGAATTGCAATGGTCACGGTAGGTAGAGAGTCTTGAAGTGCTTGCTATGCCAGAAGCACTGCTCTCATCTCTAGAACATTGATGTGCAAATGGTTGCCACATTCCTTGGACAGTCTGCCCCACATAATGCCCCTCCACCCTATCTGGGAGGCGTTCGTGGTCACTGTGGCTACTGGATGGGGGTCTAGAAAGGGTTTGCCCATAGTCACCTGGGGGGAGACAAGCCACCATTCTAAGTCCTGTTTACAAGTTTCCATGATCAAGATCATGTGTGACATTGGTAAATCCTGGAAAGACCACTGAGCGAAAAGAAGCCACTGCAGAATCCTCATGTGGAACCGTGCCAAAGGAACTAGTGTGATTGCTGTGGCCATTGAGCCCAAGACTTGTACTACTTCTCTTATCTGAACTCTCGTCTTCTTTATGAGAAATGAAACTTGCTGACGAATGGTTGAAACCCTGTCTTGAGACAGCTTTATTATCATGCGTCTTGTATCTAAGTCTGCCCCTATAAAGGTAATAGACTGACAAGGCAACAAGGCAGACTTTTTGTAGTTTATGGTGATGCCTAGATAGGAACAAGTTTGGATTGTGTAGTCCAGTGCTTTGATCAGTTGGATACTCGGTGGTAGCAGTGAGGATCCAGTCATCTAGATATGGAAACACCTGGAATCCTAGATGCCTCAGCTGAGCCATGACCACTGCCATACACTTGGTGAACACCCTGGGGGCTGTGGGGAGACCAAAGGGCATGGCTCTGAACTGATAATGAATGGCTCCCAGCCAGAAGCATAGGAATCTCCTGGATTGCCTGTCCATTTTTATGTGGTAGTATGCGTCCTGGAGATCTATGGAGCACATCCAATTGTCCTAACCCAAGAAGGGAAGAATGGACTGCAGTGTTACCATCCGGAACTTCATCTTTTTTACTGATTTGTTTAGCTTGCTGAGATCCAAAATGGGTGTCCAGTCCCCTGTCTTTTTTGGAACTAAAAAGAACCTTGAGTAAGTTCCGGATTCAATTTGGTCTGTGGGGACTTCTTGGATGGCTCGTTTTTCTAGCAATCTCTGTACCTCTAGGACTGCTTGATCCCGAAGACTGGGTGAAACATCTGGGATAGAAAATTTTTCTTTTGGGGGGGTAACTGGGAAAAAGGAATTTTGTAATCCTTGGATATTATTGACAGTACCCATGTTTCTCTCATGATAGTTTGCCAGGCTGCTGGGTACAGTGATAGTCTGCTCCTGACTGCCTCCAGAGGCAGACAGTCAGGCCTCCCTTCAGGAATGCTGGAAGGGCCTAGCAGAGAATGTATCTTTGTTGCCCTGCTGTTGTGGACCCCCACTGCTGCAAGGGTGGCGCCTTCCATTGTTGTTTCCCCCTCTGCCCCTGGGGGAAAAATCTCCACGTGTGTCAGGCGAAGCTCCCTGGGATTTTCGGAACTACATCTTTCCACTCTTCTGACCTTTAGGATAGGGTCTAGATGGAGTGGAGAAACGGACTCCTATGGCAGAGAGAGTCTTTCCATCCTGTTCACACCTGGTGAGAGTCCCTTTTACCTGAGACCCAAATAATGACAAGACATCAAAGGGGGTATTGGTAAATGAAGACTTGAAAGGTTCCGCAAACTGACAAAGGTGCATCCATAAGTGTCTCCGCAAAGCTACTCTGGTACCTGCTGCCCTACTCGCTCCATCGGCCGCATAAGAAATGAGGAGTTAATCACTGAAGTCAAGGACGCAAGCTGGGAAGCCGCCCTGTTCGCAACTCCCTCAGCTGTACGATCTTGCAGGGTATCTCCTAGCTCCTCCAGGAGATCCCTCTGAAGTCGTGTGAAGTATGACAAGTAATTCAGCGACCTGAGGGTAAAGGTCACTGAAGTGAACATATGCTTCCCATACCTGTCCATCGTACTAGACTCCTTGTTCGGCGGATGGACAGATGACGTTTCCGCAAGTTACTTCTTAGTGGCTGCTGCCACCACCATGGCATCAACAGGGACCTCTTTGAAAGGAAGGATTTATCCTCGGGAGCAGCAATAAATTTATTCGATCTCCTCGGAACTGGTTCCATGGTCTCTGGAGCACTCCACACCTTTTGACTCACTACAGACAAAAGTGGGTCAAAAGGCAGAGACACCCAAGAGGTGGATGGGTTGGGAACCAAATGCATCCAGGTAGACAGACTTGTCCTCAGAAGGGTCTTTCAGCCACCCCTCTGTCTAAGGATTTCCAAGATGTCCAAAAGGAGACATCCTCAGAGAGGGACTGTAGGGACCCCTCCAATTCATCCAAGTCTGTGTCTGAAGTAATGGACTCAGGAGAGTCCAGATGCTTCCTCTTACATCTTTTCTTCCAAGGGACCTCCTCCGAATGTTTGGGGGAGGTTTCGGAAGAAGTGGGGTTGCCCAATGGGGTGTCCTGGGGCACAGGTTCCCTACGCTTGGAGACAGGAGGAGGGTCAAAGGCAGGCACTGTGGGAGAAGGAGCCAATGGAGTCGAGGGTGGAGCAGTCTCAGGAGACAGCACACTCCTCATCACCCCGAAGGCACCACGGTCCTGAGTCAAAGGAGCCTCCAGCTCCGAAGAGCCCAGAGATAGCCTGTGAACCGAGAGCAATGGCTCCAAGGCTGATGTGGTAGCCGATCTCACCTGCGTCAAAACTCTGAGAGGGAGAGTGGGGACAGACAAAGGTCCAATGCCATTTCCCTCCCTCGGAGCCGGTGAGAGAGCTTCGGCACCTCGATCCCTCAATGGACTGAGACATTGAGGAGATCGGAGCGGGTGTTGGAACCGATAAAGGAGAAAAAAATGGAGCCGATGGTCCACCAGCATGACCTCCATGCACTCTGGCTCCAAGCTCAAGAGAGTCAAAGCAGGAACCGATGGAAAAGCTGGGTGAACCGAAGGAGCCAATTCCTTATGGGCTGGGCACAATAGTAATTTAGCAAGTGCCTGTTACTTGAGGAGCCTATTGACCACTCCCTCCACGTCTTGATCCGAAAGCCTGGAGGGCCGAGAGGAGTGTGAAGAGGACCGGTGATTGCCCACTCCAGATTGCAGCCCACTCCAGATTGCAGCAAAGGAGATTGTGGAGCAGAGCGTACCAGTTCCAAAGAAGGAGACCTTGTTCTCTTATTGGTCTGGACTAGCTTTGAGGACACAGACTGAGCCACTGGAAACTTAGCTTTGTCTGTACCAACACTGGGAACTGACAGAGCCGAAGGTTATTCAGTGGATTTTGTCTGCTCCGAACTCGGAACCAATGGCTTAGTGGGTTTTTTGGACACTTTCGCTGGCTGAGGACCCTGAGATGAAGAATCTTGAGGGTTCTTCAGAAGGCAAAAAATTTACTTATTCTTTCTCTCTTGCAGGACTCTGGAACTGAAAGCATGACAGATCGAGCATGAGTCCTGCAGGTGAACAGCCCCTAAACAATATACACAACTCATGTGCCCGTCCGTAAGGGACATTTTTGGCAACATGAGTTGCATTTCTTTTAACCCAGAGGGTTTCGACTCTTTGGACATATTAGATAATTGACAGAAAAAATTACCACAGCACTAGAAAACAAAGCTGTAATAGCTAACAGCACACAACAACTTAAACTACTACAAGGCTGTAACTGCTAGCCCAAACAAAAGGGAAAAGAAGAAGAAGAAAGGGGGAGAGCCTCTAACTTAAACGGCAACTCCCCCAATAGGAGCGCCAACGGCTATCCCAGAAAGGGTGGGGAAAAAGAAGAAAAACCCTTTAATTTAAACAGGCTCAAAGGGGAAGGCAAGGCCTGAGGAAGAAAATGACGGCCAAAAACACCCGCAAGTAGAAAAAGGGTCGTTAGACTAACAAGGGATAATATACGCTCTAACAATGTTAATTAAACAACAAAACCCTGAGAAGAATAACAATAGAAGTGAAAAAAGCACTAACTACTTAGCCTGAGCCAGTAGTCGCAGTCTCAATGCTGCAAGTGGCAAACGAGATCTGAGTAGCTATCGCTAGGCATGTTGGGATAGGGGTTAGCCTCGAGCCAGTAAAAGTTCTCGAGCTATAGTAAATCGGATGAGTCAGAGCCAAGGATCAGCTCCGAACCCAACCAGCAAGAACGAAGGCGAGATGGGACAACATAGCATTTACTGTTTTATATTTTTAATCATTTTGCTCATTAGTAAACATTTTTATTAACTTCCATTGTGGCTGCTCAATCAGTGTTGTCTTTAGTGATTTGAGAGTGCATATACCTGCTTTGATAACTTCATGTGCCAATCCAAAAGCATGGTTGTTTTAGGTCATTTGCTATCATTTGTTTTAATATTTAATTTTAATAGGTGAACACCCCTTTGAACAGGCATGTAATGCTCTGACTGGTGTCAGAATGTGACAGTATTATTTGGGGGAAGAGACACAGTTGGAAATCTGCGTCAGGTATTACCAGAAGTGTTTGGATGTGTAAGATTAATTTATTTAAGTGAGAGTGTATCAGAGGTCTTAAAGTGGACACACTGCTCTGGTGTGTGTAATAAGGAGCTAGATTAAGGGTGGACAGAAGTATACAGTCCAGTCCAAGGTTAAAGAGCATGTTCCGGTTGTGCTCTTACAGGAGATTGTGAAATATTACTCCTGTTTAAGTGACAGTCTCCTAATGGAGTCAGTAAGTGAGGACTGACCTCCTTAGTTACTGACCTAGGATAGTAAGGTACGTCACATTATTGTTGGCAGTCCGGAGGGATATTATCCGGACATCATAGTCTGAGCCAATACCTCCTCAAAACAGAACCAAAAGTAGCAGCCCTAGATGAAGCATCAGCTGCATCATAGTTGTATTTAATAGAATGGCAAGCAACTGAGAAGGATGTCCATAGCAAGGAAACAGCAGAAGTTATCCTCTCAGAATCAAGAGGCTCTGAAAAAGCCTGACAAGTCTGACAGAGTAGAGCCAAAAAATGTCTAGTTATGTGCGTCTGACAGTTCAAAGCTCTAAAGGCCAGGATAGCAGAAGTATACCTAAGCTCTATATGGCTTTGCTGTCCTTATCAGACAGAGGCAACTTAGTAGAAGGCAACAGTTTAGAGGGCTTATCAGAGGCAACTGATACCAGAGAAGGGTCAACCGAGGGGCACATATAAAACAAAGAAACTTGCAGTCATTAAGCACTTTATAAAATGTATCAGTTTTTTTTGGGAGCAGGGGGCTGGGAATCTGGAGCCTGAGAAGCAGTGGAAATGCATCCAACAAGGCAGCAAGAACAGGAGGAACAGCAGAGGGCCTAGGCAACTCCATCTGAAAGAGCTTATACTACCTCTTCTGAACATCACACACCTGAGCACAGTCCCAGTGGAAAAGCTCTATCATTCTGGAAATAGTGTTACCAAAAAACATCTCCTCAAAAAGAGAGTCTTCTTCCTCAGAACCATAATCTAGGGGAGAAGGAATGTGAGAAGAGCAAGTGAGGGACTCCATCAGAATCTACATCATCATCAGACGAATCTTGCTCCCTAGACCTCTTAAGAGGGGTAGAAGATCAAGGAGGAGCAGGAACAGAACCCCCCCTCCCTCGTGGAGGCATTGGAGCCAAAAGGACATTTAATCTGAGGATCTTTAGGAGCAGAAGAAATGTGTTTAGTTTTCTGCTTCTTTTTTGAGAGGGATGTCAGCTTTAAATGACTTAGGAGGCTCTGACCCCCGACAACACTCTATTGTCGCAGTCAGAACCTCTTTCCTCTCCAAAATCCGAGGAACAACCTAAGGCCCATCGGTAATTAGCCACAGTTCACTCTGTACTTCAAAGCTGGACATCTGCAAGGCCTCCATGGACGTGCATGAAGTTGAATCCATGCCAGCTTCTGAAGAGATCACAGCAGAGGAATCTGACAAGGAAACCGGATGATCCTTTGGGTTTTCACTAACCTCAGGAGAGACATCTGGCGGAGGCAGTAAAGCTGAAGAATCCGACCGAGGTTTCTTAGTCTTTTTCTTCACAGACAGCTGACCCTTGAGCCAGGTAGATCCTTCTATTGTGTCTTCAGCCAGCAGTTTAAGTCACAGATTTTCCAAGCAAACAGCTAGGGAAGAAAGCCAACTGCTCAATGTCTTAGAGACAAAAGCTTGGCATATATCGCAAGACATATGGTCTTGAGAAGCACCTAAATGGAACAAAGACCACTTGTGATGATCTTTATGGGGAATCTGTCTCCTGCACTGGCATTTCCCCTTTCTGCATGACAAGAAACCAATGACCAGAACAAGGCAAAACAAAGATAAGAAAAATAAAAAAAAACCCATTGGGGCATTTATCTGATAATGGTTTGGTAACCAGCAGACAAGCGTTCAGACCGACAATCGAAGATGGCATTCGGACTTGCAGCAAACAAATCATGAGGATGGTATGTCCAGACATCATGTCAATGCCCTATGCTGTATGTGGGGAGCATACATGTGACGTATGGCATACCCATTACAACTTAAAGGCTTTGGTATATTAGATGGACGTCAGACTGCCCTAGGCAGGGGATCCCTATTGTAAAGAATACTACAACAGTGATATGGAAGGACATCAATGATGATGCAGACGGAAGCAGAATGTGAGAAAATACCACTGCTGATGATGGGTTTTGATGCAGACAAAGCATTCAACAGAGTAAGCTGGGATTTTATGAGTAGGGTGCCGGAAGCATTTGCATTCCCTGGCACAATAATAAGGTTAATTAGGAGGATATATGAGGGATGAGGCAAAAATTAAAGTGGGGGGGGTCCTCTCTGATAAATTCTGTTTGAACAGAGGAGCTAGACAGTGGTGTCCTCATTCCCCTTTGTTATTTGTGTTATATTTAGAAAAACTGGCAAAAAATAAGGAACTCAGAAATTCAAGGATATAACTGGTATGGTTTTCAAAGAAAGTTGGCTTTATTTGCAGGTGATATTATTCTATACTTGATAAAACCAGAAAAGGACATTTCAGTGTTCTGAAACCTTCTGAGACAGTTTCATGTCTTTTCTGGATACAAAATTAATTAAGATCAACAAAGGCTATAGCTATAAACTATGTACTCACATAGAAACTGATTCAGCAATACCATATTTATAAGGACATGATAAAATGAAGTACTTAGGAGTATGGTTTAAAAAGGATTCTGTTGTGGCACCTAAGGATATGTAGGAAGAGACTAAACAAAAGGCAATACAAACACTGGAAACTGGAAGCCGTGTCTTAAGGATTTGGACAGCAAGATACAAGCAGTAAAATGTTTTTAGTCCCGTGACTTTTTTACACAGGTCAGGCATATTTTTATCAACCAGAGGAGAAGCTGTGGACAGCAATTAATAACGAGTTGAAGTATTTTATCTGGGAGGGGAAGAGAGAGCAAGACTCAAGTGGGATAAGTTGATCCTTCCAACAGAGCAACATGGTTTGAAATTACCTGTTATGAAGGGGTATTTCAGAGTGACACGGTTAAGGCTTCTATACACAGCACAAGCAGGAAGCTACAATTCAAAGTAGAAAGGTATAATGATGAAACAGGTGGAAAGATCAAGAATGGAGAGAGACTGGGATTTGGCATTCAAATCCTTGAGGATTATAACAATAATCATACAGAACATTATATTCATAAGGTAGCAGAAAGAATTCTAAGAACTTAGCCAACATGGGAATGGAGAAAGGAGATTCTACTGATAAGATTGACTGAAATTAGAGGCACACAGAACAGGCAAGATTGGGTTGGAATTTAATGGAGAAAAATGGCAAATGAACCAAGGTTTGGGGACCAAATAATTAGAGATAAAGGTAAGAGAATGGGAAGAGGCAAAGAATACATCTGGACAGCAGGCTAGAGATTACCTTCCCTATCAGGGATTAATAGCAGAGTATAAGCAAAAAGAAAGGAACAGGAAAGGAATAGGAGGATTCCAAATGAAAGATCGGCACTAGTAGAGTTTTTAGTAGAATCTAAAACAGTAGCTGCTGTTAACAAAGGGATAATTAGTATGACATATAAAATTCTGCATGATAACTATAGGAATCAATTAGAGAAGGTTAAAAGGACTGGGAAGAGAGAGAGATGGAGAACGGATAAGCATTTCACAAAGAAACAGTGGGAGGATATAAGTATGGCTCTCAAACACACAAAGTCTAAAAGATTTAGGATTTTTGCTTGGAAGTGTTTGCATGTGTATTTTTATACCCAAAGCAGACTCCCAAAATAATTTTTCATAATGTAAACTGCAAGTGATGGAGGTGTGATGGGGAAGAAAGAGGTTAATTGAGAACATAATTTTTGGAGTGCAATGAGTTGTGAGACTTTAAAAATCCCTTGCAGATCACCCAGTATTTCTGACAGAGTAAACAAATTGGTGTAACTAAGGAAATTATTTTTTAACACTTTTATTGAATTATCACTTTTGACAAAGGCACATTTACATTTATATAATAGTGATCAAACTGTATTAACAAATTAAAATGAACAAACATTATGCTTTACATATATTGCTATATATCATATAACCTAAGCAACATTACTGCCTGCCCCTTTTTTAAACAAGAAACATCTTTAGTAAAGCATCACTTACAACATAATCAATCATATATTTATATAAATGTAAACAAACCACACCGACACAATCCTAGTTGCAAGCATTTTAGATCACAAACCATACTGACACACTCCCAGTTGCAAACATTATACATCACTTATAATCTACCCAATCATTTTCAGTCAAACATTCCATAGCAAATTTAAGTCCTGCCTTCTTTTAAACCTCATACCTCTCCTGTATGTATTGTTTCCACAATTCCCATTCTTTCCTATGTAGTTTGCTCCTACCTTTTTCTAACAACCTTAATTTCAGTTGTTTTATCGCTGCTTCTATATTCACTACTTCTAATATAGTTGGTTTAGATTTTGGATTTCCATTTTCTAGAAACTGCTGTTTTGGCAGCCACCATAATTAGAGACGGCAAGGCCTTATCATGTCTAGGCAATTCCGATTCTGTATCATAGCTCATAAAAATCATCTCACTCGTCACACCAATCTGCCCACCCAGCATCTCTGACAGTGCATCCCGCAGAGAATCTTTAATGTCCGCCAACTCGAACTTCCAGAAAATATGTTCCTAACCACCTCTTTCCTCCCCGTCATACCTCCAACATTTGCTATCCACCAGAGGAAAAATTCTCTGGAGTCTACTTTGGGTATAAAAATATCTATGTAAACATTTCCAAGCAAAAAACCTAAATCTTCTAGATTTTGCTGCATATTTGGGAGACATACATATATCTTTCCATTGTTTCTTTGTGAATTGCTTATCCAATCTCTCTTCCCAATCCTTTCCAACCTCCTCTGACTGATTCTTATAGTTATCATGCAATATTTTATATGCTTTACTAATTATTCCTTTTCTAATGGCATCTTCTGTTCTAGATTTTACTAAACACTCCACCAGTGTTGGTCTTTTGTTTAGGACCCCCCCCCATTTCTTTCTCTTTGCCTATACTCTGATATCAATCCTTGATAGGAAAGGCAATCTCTAATCTGCAGTCCAAATAAATTTTTGGCATCTTCCCAGTCTATCATCTTTCCCTCTCTAGTTATTTGCTCCCAATACCTTGGTTCCTTTGCCAGTTCTCTCCAATAAATTACATATTTTTTTGAACTGTGATACAGAATTGGAATTGCCTAGACATAGTAAGACCTTGCTGAGTATAATTCTGAGGACTACCATAAAAGCAGTTACTATAAAGAGGAAATCAAAGTCTAAACCAATTGAACTAGAACTAATGAACATACTAATAGAGATAAAAGAACTGGAAGTGAGATCTTTAGAAAAGGGTAGGAGCAAACTGCACAGAAAGAAATGTGAAATGTGGGAACAATGCATCCAGAATAATGTTTTGGAGGTGGAATGAGGTTTAAAGGAAGGCAGGAATTGAATGAGCTATGTAATGTTCAATTGATAATGACCATATAGAAGACCATATGTGATGTATAATGTTTGCAACTGAAAATATGTCAATATGGTTTGCTTCCATTTATATGAATGTATTATTACCCATGTCATAAGTGATAATTCAATAAATATGTTTCCTGTTTCAAAAAAAAAAGAAAATTCCACACTGTACAGCCTGTTTCAGACACCACAGAACAATGGAGCAATCAGAAGACAAGGTGTCTATATGGTTCCACATGGAATCTGCTTAAATTACTTTGTCCAACTTCAGAGTCCAATCCAGGCTGTTGGTCACCTTGCACTGAGAAATGAAAGCATTTACAGGTACTGACATATATTTAGCATTTCCACCACTTTTTTTTATTAAATTTTACGATCATTACTACTAGTACACTGTATGTTTGTATTCTGTTCTGCAAATGCATGTTTGTCTGTACACACATACATGCACACACCTATGATTTACTTCATACTGCAGTAATTTTCCCCAGATGCCAGGGTAATTTCCACTGGGTCATTCATGAGTACCTAATGTACAACCCATTCCTCCTGAATGACTCTCAAAACTACTTGCCTAATACATGTCAGTTCTAGCATACAACCAAGAAATTCATCTGCTTTCACAAATGTTTTACAAAATTCATTCTAACAAACTGCAACAGCAATGTCTCTATTCTCTCCTTTCTGCTCAATCATATCTCATTCAAAATTATACATAGTGTGACTTGTGAAATCCACAGTTTTTATCTATCTGTTAACTAGTTAAGCCTACTCGGCAAAATGTACATTTTCCGGAGGAGACCTAGGAGCATGCCTGGCTAAGTGAATTGCTCAGAGTCACAAAGCAAGCTAATGGAGACAGAATGAATCAAACTCTGCTCTTGTAAATACAGGAAGCATCTCATTAATAATTCACAGCCTTTATCCTCTGTGCTTACTGCCAGACCTTTGCACTAACTGCTGCCACTGAAAAAATGAGTTTGTTCTGAATATGGTCTGCCATGTATTATTCTTTAGAAACACATATGGTTTAACATATAGGAATGTCTGCTTGTATTGTGAGTTTACAATTTGATTTTGTGAAAAGGTTCAGGATATATCCACTGGAAGCTAAAGTACAACCTCCAGAGCTCCTGTAAAGGTAATCATTTTAGTATTAATCATAGTAAAATATTTTATGTAGCAGTCTACTATACAAGAAAGGCCATCTATTTGTCCATGATTCTAATCCTGCTAAATCTGTTTTGAAAATTAACTAAGCAATCCATAAATATTGCACCAGGTTTAGTGAAACCAGCAATTAAGATTTTTCTCACCACTCAATTTCAATTTCCAAGACATAAATGATAAATAAATACTAACAAGGACTATATCTAATACTTAAGATTGAGACAGTTCATGACTTTTCAGTTCCTTGAAAATTCCTTTGAAAACGTAGTCATAGACTCCTATTATTGAAATGATTTTAAAATGTAATTTATAAACTACTGAGACATTATAATCCTCCTCTTCCTTTAACTTCCCTAACAACCTTTTTTGAGGTATACAGCAAATAATGTACAAGTCCTAGTGAGCTACAAGGCTTAATATAAATGTGTACAAGTGAAAGTGCGTGCTCATCAGCAGTGAGGCAGGGGAAGTGCACTGTATATGAAAATGGTAAGCTGAAACACATTGCTGCAGTCACTGCTTATGTACGTATTCATTCATTCAAACACATTCAGGCACCTGAAGTATACACTGTCAATAAAATGGCTGCAACTGGCATGTACATCTGTGTGTAAGCAACTGTATGGGGCAAGGAAGGTTGCCTTATGTTGCAACGTACACCACTAACCTCAACATGAGTACTGTAGTCATTATCTAGTCATTCATTTGATCATAATCAGACATATCAGATGCACACTGTAAATAAATTGACTAACTGGTGGACAGGCACATAGATCAATGTAAGTTTAAATGTGTCATTGTTTAGTTAGGTCTGGTTCTTCATGACCTCAAGGACTTCAGCAAATCAAGCCTGTCTGTACATAACTTCTGTAAATGCTTGCAAATTCATATTCATTATTTTAGCAATGCTGTCCATTCATCTTAACCTCTGCCAGCCCCTGTATTTTTTATCTTTCCCAGAATCAGTATATTCTCTAATGAGACTTGTCTTTGCATTATGTGGCCAAACTATTTGGATTTAGTTTTACTAGCAGGCCTTCCAATAAATAGTTTGATTTTACTTCCACAACAATTGACCTATTTGAATGTTTAGCTGTCAGTGAAACTTCCACCACCACAGTTCCAAAGCGCAGATTTTCAGGTAGAGCCTTAATTGCAATCCACTCTCACACCTATATGCTAGTGCTGGGAAAACTACAGATTTGACTATAAGGACCACTGCTGAAAATGTGATGTTTTTGCTCTTTAAAATCTTATCCAGATTTGCCATAGCCCTCATAAAAAAAAACATAGAAGATGCTGATTTCTGCAACTTTATGTCTATTTTATGGATATACTAAGAAACTGCTTACTGAAGTATGCACTGTTACTGGTCCACTGAAATATTTGTCTATATATTGAATTAAGCTCATTACTTTCCTTTGCTCAAAACAACAATCTACATCTGTGCCTTAATGTGCTGACTGCAATGACTCCATTACTATGCAGGCTTTTCAAAATAGCACTGAATGACTTTTCTAGACAAAATTTCTTTATTCAGTAGACTATGTATACACTTAGACTATTTATTCAGTAGACTATGTATATAAGCATTATACATGTAAAAATATATATACTGGGCTGGTAAATAAACAAAAGTTTCAAAAATTCCTAAAGGAGCAGGAAAAATACAAACAGGAAGCTATGAAAAGAAATAATGAAATAATGACAGCGGCAATATCAATGTCATACAACCTAAGCAGATGTTATAACCCTGTATGATCAAACAGCCAACATGGAAAGCAAAAATCAGCATTAGTTTTTTCATTATTTTAAAAACTAGCTTCTATTAAAATTAGGAATTTTTGAAACTTTTATTTATTTACCAGCCCAATATATATATTTTTACATGTATAATGCTTATTTAAATGAATATTTAATTCATATTTGGCGTGATTGTATAACTTCAGGTTAGGATTCTTCTCATTTTGTGTTTAGAGTTATGTTGCTCTAAAAGTTGTCCGTTTGCTTCGCATTTGTGTCTGCCATTACTACATGTGTTTTTAATGAGGAATATTCCTTTTAAGATATGTCTTTTAAGAGTTATAATAATTACGTGTTTTTTTTATATAAAATGGTGCTTAATTGTTACGTTGTATGTCTGAAGAAGGAGAGATATTGGCCTTTCCGAAAGTGCTCAATAAATATTTTAGTTTGTATTTTACCGCTCCGTCGTTTTATCTCGCTTTTTTGTTTTTATATACCTGTGTAAATGCATGTTTTAACAGTAGAAGCTGGAACACACAGTTAACTTGCAAAACTTCAAGAAAATAAGTTGAAATTAAAAGTGTTTTACAGTGTGCAATAAAAGTTGGTTAATGCAGCAAGGAGACAGGATGTCTAGAGCTAAAGTTTTTTCTACCATCTCAGAGAAAAGTAATTGCTATGTTTAAATGTAAAGTATTTTATTGCTCTTTGACTTCCTAGCAGCTGCACAGTTCTGAAAGATATGTATTTTTCACAGAGAGGTGCTAAAAACGGGGGTTTAGCCTGGAAACTGACGTCAGGTGACAAAGAGTGCTGTCATCCAAGCTAACCCAACAGTGATGTTGATTATTAATTTAAGAACTCTCTCAGAGAAAGACTGCGTATTTTGTATCTTGTCTTGGACCTAGAAGAATATCCACTCATCTGCATTTGCCTTGCTAATAGTAAGCAACTAGGGTACGGTAATTTCTTTTAGATATAATTAGGAATATAGTAAAGATTAGTTTAGATGTTTTCTGTATTTATGTGAGACCGTCCTGCAATGTTGTTTTAAAATCTTTCCTGTGATTCTGAACTATGTAGTCACTGTGTTGAGTTATTGAATATCGTCTTGTTCTTTTATTACTTAATATTAAATATATTTAAACCTGTCTTTGTGACTAATATTTGTGAAACATATTTAAGCACTGAGAGTACTTGCATGTGGATTTTGTGGTACTGTACAGGCCCACTCCTAAACAGCCTTGGTCTTAGTCATACTTACCATTTGGATACTAGTAATATTACACAGTAGGATTGATCATCCTTTGTAAGGGCATTAAGTAGCTTATAAGAAGGGGCTGGTAGCAGTGATAACTACCTTATAGTCTGGGCACAAGGGGCATAGCTACTAAACTTGTGCCAGCCTTCCCCAGGAGTGTCTGTGTTGTTTGTACATAAATCAGATCTGTGTGTGTGTGTGTGTGTGTGTGTGTGTGTGTGTGTGTGTGTGTGTGTGTGTGTGTGTGTGTGTGTGTGTGTTTGTGTCAGCTACTTGGGCAGGGTACAGAAGCACTGGTTGGACAGAGAGTATACTAGAGTTCTTGGCTTGACTCCTTAGCTGAGATCTTAACCCTATAACTGTGCCACTGGGAAGTCTTACTGGGGATCTGGAGAAAGAGGGCAAAACCAGCCGCAGACCAACTGTGATGGCTGTGTGCTCTTAAGGGAAATTGCACTTTACTGCGTGTGTACTTGTCATCCTTCCAATGTGTACGACCCCCACTGGTGCTAGTGGTGAGGATTGAGGCTCCTTGACTACTGAGCCAGTGCAGGGGCGTCACTATATATATATATATATATATATATATATATATATATATATATATGTCTATAGATATATAAAGATAGATATATAGAAATAGATAGCTATATAGACAGATGTATCTATACTCCTTTACTTTGTAACATAATAGCTTATTCTCCACTACCAAACACCACAGTATTATGCTCTGCATGACATATTAGATTTCTTTACTGAATCATACTTTATAATATGAAATTTTTCTCTACTGTTTTTCCAATAACTATATGTATTTTCTGTAAATTTACTCAATATTTATTTTTTAAGATATTTCTTCTTATGTAAAATATGATTTAATTTTGATTTATTTTGCATTCTATGTACGTTCCCTGGAGCTTATTGTATTGTGTAGTACTCAGTGTATGTTCTCTGGAGCTTTTCTCCCCAGGCCTCCACTGAAAATGGGCTACCTGGCCCAGTTGACTTTCCCGGTAAACAAATGTAAATATATATATATATATATATATATATATATATATATATATATAGGTTCATAGGTAGGTACTAGGCTATCTGCCCAAGGGCATTTATAAGCCTAGCTAGAGTGTGTCGGCTTTCGCCGCTCCATTGATTAATTAACTGATCATCTGTCAAGCAGAGCCAATGAAGTGATCCCAGGGGTGTATTTTCTGTTACCTATCCACTCATCAAGGTTTCTCTTGAAAAGTGTTAGTGAGGGGCTCTGCTTGATGTAATTTGGAATTTTGTTCCAAAGCATGGGGAGTCTCTGTGACAGGAATCTATCCCTCCAGCATGTTCTATTTATTGTTGTGGCGGGGTTTAGCTCACTAGAGCGTGTGGCTTGCAGTGACTTGTATTTCTTTAGGTTGAGCAAGTCCATCAATTCTGAGTTGGACATGGCTTTGTAAGTCAGGCAGAGATCACCTCTGAGTAAGCGATATGTCACTGAGTACAGCCAGAGTTTTTTCAGTCAGTCTGCATAGGACATATGTTTGAGACCAGTAATTCTCTTGGTGACGTACTTTTATGGTCTTTCCAGCTGCTGGAAGTGTCGTGTGAGGTGCATCCAAAATGGGGCATTGTACTCTATGATGGGTCTAATGAGTGACGAGTAGAGGAGCACTATAACCTCTTTATTTCTAGATGCGAACCCTTTAGTAATTAGATGGGCCACATAGAAGGATTTCCTAACTACTATGGCAATATGATTGCCAAAGGAGAGATTACTATCTACCTGGGTCCCCAGATCTCTTATTACCCCTTCTGTATTAAGGGGGCTGCCACCTATGTGGTAATTCATGGGTGTTTTATTTTTCCCAAACAGGATGACTATGTACTTTTTGGCATTTAGCTTGAGGCCATGACTTTGACACCAGGTGTCCGTCTCAGTAAGGCGCTTTTGGAGGATGCCCGTGTCAGCCAGAGAGTCAGTTATGGCTCCCAGTTTGCAGTCACTGACGAACTTGGTTAGCCATAGTCCTCCTGTGTTTGCCTGTACTTCTGAGAAGTATATGCTGAACAGTAGGGGTCCCAGGACCGAGCCTTGTGGGACACCACTTGTGACTGGTTTAAAGTTGGACCTGGAGCCCGCTATTCTTACCGCGTGAGTTATGTCTGTAAGCCAGCTGGCAACCCATCTTGTGACGTAGGAGGAATGGTGTCGAAAGCCTTGGCGAGGTCAAGTTAGGCTGTGTGAACCACCTTTCCCTTGTCTATGGCCTTGGTGACTGTCTTGAAGAAGTCATCCAGGTTTAGTAGGCATGATCTGCCCTTAACAAAGCCGAACTGGGTTGGGTCAAGTGTTTGGAGGTACCCAATGTCTTTGTTAATGAGTTCCATGATGATGTGTTCCACAGACTTGCAGACCAGGCTAGTCAGGCTTATGGGGCAATAGTTACCAGGGTCAGTTGTGGCCCCTCCTTTGTGGAGAGGAATAACTGTTGCTGTGCACCATTCTATGGGCACGTAACCTGTGGAGAGGCTGAGGCTGAACAGCGTGTTTAGGTGGGGGGTTAGTTCATTCTGTAGTTCGTGCAAGACGCAGCCTGGGACACCATCTGGTCCCATTGATGCTGTGGTTTTGGCTTTTGAAAGGGTTGTTTTCACCTGTGCATCTGTGATTTTTGGGACACTACACTTTTCCGGTATTGTTGTGGGCCCTTTTGGAGGTGAGAGGGGGGTGAAGTTTGCACTGAATCTATCTGCCAGGATGTTGGCAATATCAGTAGGTTCAGTATATTTTGTGCTATTTTGCACTAGTTCAGTGCATATCTGCAAGTTGCCACTTAGATTCTTAACGTAGCTAAAGAAGGCTTTGTGGTTATCTTTTGAATCCTTGGCTATTTTTCTTTCGAAGTTAGCCTTGAATGATTTCATAAGTGACCTCAGTTTCTTGCTGATACTGATCAGCGATGTCTTTCTTTCATGGGATTTGCTTTTTTTCTGAACTAGTTTCCTCCTTCTATTTTATAGCCTGTTTGTTGCAGGGGTCCACCAAACTGGTTTCCTTGTCTTAGAGGAGTGAGTCTTGGTTTTGCTAGGGATGGCACGATCCATGCATCCTTGTTGGTGCTCATACTTACCACCTCTGTCTTAAGTAAGGTGAAGTTTGCTTTAGAAAAGTTTTTTACTGTAGTTTCCTTAGTTGGAGGTGGTGGTGGGGTGTGGACATCCAGAGTGATTAGTTTATGGTCTGATCTAACCAGTGACGGGTTGACCTCCGGTGTGGAACACCTGTCACCCATGTTGGTGATGACCACGTCCAATATGCTTTCACCTCTGTTAGGGGAGTTTACCAGCTGATCCAGGGCGTTTGAGTTGATGAATTCCAGGAAGCGCTGGGCCTGGGAATTTGTACTCGAGTAGTTTTCTCAGTGAATGGTAGGGTAGTTGAACTCGTCCAATATCAGGGTGTTTGGTAGGACCTTCATGTTTTCCAGTGTCTACAGAAAAGTGGAGTGGTGGTCCTAGATCATGGAGGGTGATCTGTAGCAGGCCACAATTTGCACTGCAGATTTGCCTGATGTTAGTTGCACATGGATGATCTCAGAGGTACCATGCTGCGCCACTAACCTGGAGGTGTAGTTATCCTTGATGAATATGGATACACCGCCTCCTTTTGCATTTCGGTCCGTGTTCTGTGGCCGAAACATATGGTATGAGTTGTAGCCCGGTAGTGCTGGGCTGCTCTCTGGAACCTTGAACCAGGTTTCAGTTACTGCACAGATGTCGACGTTCCTCCATACTGAGGAGTGCTTCAAGCGCGTGCATTCTGAGATTTAAACTCCTGGCGTGGAGTAGCATGACCCTCAGTTTTTTGTTAATTGTGCTGTTTATGGAGGTAGGTTTGACTTTTGAACCTTGCCTAAAAAAGGCACTATGGGCGCAGCAACAGCCTTGGCCAGTATTCGAAAGCCTAGGGGTGACAGGTGCAAGCCGTCTCTTGCGAAGCAACGTGGCTTGTCGAGCATGTCGTCCCAGGCTGACAGACACTGGATCCCCTTTGAATGACACCAGAAGCTTAGCCAATTGTTGAAATGTATCATTTTTTCTTTATACTGAGGTATCATTCTTGGTGAGAGCAGGATGGTACTAAGGGTCATACCAGCCTGGGCTACATGATCAGAGACCTCTTCCATGTCTCTTTTCATGTAGTCCAGGGAGGTACATCTCAGGTCATTCACACCAACATGAACAATGACAGAGTCATATTTGTACTTGTTCTGGAGTGAACTGAGTACTTGTGTTATGTAGCGGATTCTGGCTCCCGACAGGCAGCTAACAGCAACCTTCTGCTTGTCCAGTCTAGTGAGTGGGATGTCAGTGTGCCTGACTATAGAGTCACCTATTACTAGTGTGTTAGGTATGTTATTTCGCCTTAAGGGCTGTGATTGTGTGGCACACTGATTTTGTGTTTTATGTGTTGTCTAGTTTGTGACAGGAAGTGCAGGTTGTTTAGGTGTCTGCTTTGGAGGTCTCTGATGTTTTTGCAGGTTTTTATTTAGAGCCACCGAGTACGATTTTGTGTATTTATGTAGATTTTTTGCCAGTGCTGTTTTAGTAGGTCTGCGTGTGGCTGGAGTTGTGGTGCAAGTGTTAACCTTCTCCGCTTGACTGACTGTTCCAGTCTTGGAGACAGCTTAGCTTCCAGTTTGGCTGTATAATGGCAACTCTCGCATATGTTAGTGTTTTATGGTAGGAGGAGAGGGTTATCTGTGTACATGAGGCAGTTGTAACATTGCCTCAGGATACCCAGACTCACCAGCTGGACTGGAGAGTGCACCTGAAGTTGCCTTTGGTTCTGTCTGAATAGTAGGGTGAGCTGCTTAGTCGCTTAGCTGGTGAGGGGTGAATAAAGAGCCTTGTCCTGCTGGGCAATCAGTGTCAGGGTATATTAGTGCTTGCTATTAGGTCTGAGCAAGTGCTGGGCTATAAGATGCTTTTTGAGTGCTTAGGTTGAGAGTTAGACTAGTTCAAGGGAAAAACTGAAGAGGAGACTTAGTGGAGCCAGGAATAATTTAACCGTAGCTAACTGGCACTGCCCGGTGCGCAAAACCGTGCAAATGCGATTTTTATAGTAGGGAAATGAAAGAGATAGAAATTAGCCCAAAATGGCCAATAAGCTACTAACTTCTGGGGTGGAACAACTCCTCAAGGGACAGATAGGTTGCTCAAAGCTCCCCTCTCTCACAGGTGAGCAAAGAAACTTCCATCTATCCAAGTAAGGTATGGGCAACTCAAACTAGTATCAAAGCCCTGAATTCAGCACTAGCCTGAAAACTGAACTATACTAGCTTAGAAAGGCGGGAAACAAGGAAATGTTTTGTTTTTTTGAAAAGATCAGGCAAAAACAGTAAAAAATACACTTAAAACAACTTTAAACGACTACAAACGATCAGAAAAGGCTATCGCACTTTAGTGTGTAGCCTACAACAGTTAATCAAATTATTTAAACAAAAAACAACTTTTTAAAAGTGCAGGCAGTCAAATAATTACAATATGTGAAAAAAACAAGCTTTTAAATCACAATAAATGCTGCAAAATCTGAGTTTAGGCGGAAAACAGTTAAGTACAGCAAGAAAGTATAGAAAATTAGAACACCTGAATCGCTCCCACGGGAATGCGTCCGTCTCGGAATCGCTCACTTGCTGTCACCGCCGTAACCGAGTGGGGGCCCCGTGCGTGAGTGGGGCGAGCGGAGAAGGGAGGGGAGAACGACCTCGTGGGTCGTGGAGAGAGGACAAGAGGGAAGAGCTACAAGAGGGACCTTGCTGATGAGCTATGGGATGATGCCATGGGGAGAGAGTACTGGGAGATGTACCTAAGGCGTCACAGTAGAGGCCATGCATTGAGCCTGGCAAGAGGAGCTTCCGGCATGACCCTTGGACTCTAGAGCCCTCAGGACCAACTGAGGCTGGAATGAGAACATGATGGGAGAATGGCCAATTTTGAGGCTGCAGATTTGGAACTCTGTCCGGAAGGCTCTCTCTCGTAAACTCCTTGTGTCTAGTCTGGTTCCTAGTCTCTAAGAGATGAGGTGAGTGCTAAGGTTGGACTTGGTTTGACTTGTTTGTATTTTTTGTGATATGGAGAGAGAGAGGAGATGGAGAAAGGGAGAGGAAGTAGAGGTGATTGTTGGGGCTGTAAGGAGCCAGCCAGCAGGTAGGGGGAAGACCTGGACCCCCCTGAGCCTCAGGAAGCCTCAGGTCTGCTAGTACTTTGGTAAAAACACCCTGGGCTGTGGTGAGACCAAAGGGAAGGAACCGAAGGAGGTGACTGACTCCCTCCCAGGAGGCGACGGAAACCTCCTGGGCTCCTGTCCATTAGGATGTGGTAGTGTGTAGTCCTTGAGATCTATCATGCACATCCAGTGGCCTTCTCCCAGAAGGGAGGAGATAGAATGTAGAGTGACCATTCGATTTTTTGGGGACTGCCAGATTCAGGAGAGGAGAGAGAGATTCAGGTTCAGTTCCCCGTCTTTTCTTTTTTGTCACCAACCTAGAAGAACCTGAGAAACCTATCTGGTCCTGGGAGGCAGGCTGGATGGCTCTTCTCTAGCAGATAGCAACAATTTCTGCCAAGCCAGCCGCCCCTGACCCTGACCGGTGCGTCTGGGAGGGACTTCATCTTGGAAGGTGAATGTCCTCCTCTGGAAGGGGAGGACTGGTTGTCGGGCGCTGCAGGACGCTGCTGCTCTTCTTCTGACCCTTCTGGTTCCTAACCCTTCCTAGAGGGGTGCCAGGAAGCTGGGATTCCGGACGGCGACAGCCCGCAGCAGACAGCGTCTTCCTCGCCTCACGTTCTGGGTCAACGCCTGGCTGCCAAACAGAGCACAGAGCCAGAGCAGCAAAAGCAAAACCTTACTGGAAAGGGCTGGGGAGTGGTGGCGGAGGGGAGCCCAGGCCTGAGTCTGGCCTCTCAGTCCCTGTCCCTCAAGAGCATTAGCTGCTTCGCTCCGCAGTCGATGAGAGAGTAGCTGGGTGACATTGTGTGACTGACCCATTTGGCCATTTTGGTGAGCTGCAGAGCTCTGTCCTCCTCCTAAAAGGGGATGGGGCACTCATGCATCTCTTAATATGCCAAATTTGCATACGTGCCAAATGCCTTACGAAAGCGCCGAACATCAAAAGGTCGATGAACTGAACATCCGCTTCCCCTGCTGTCCCGCAGGGGAGACTGGACTGGGGTGACTGGAGACTTCCTCGGCCAGTGCCTCTCAGTGGCCGCCGCCAACGCCATGGCTAATGGAGGCCCCTAGACTACCCGGGCTAAGGATTTTATCAGGGCTTTGGGGGGATTTTTTTTGACGGTGTCTTTTCCTTCCTGTGGTGTCTCCCTCCACAAGGTGGTGCAGGGGTCCACCAGGAGGGCAGGGGAGGGGGGAGACCAAGAGGTAGACTCCAAGAACGGTCTGGAATCGAGGAAGACGACGGGCGAGGGAGACAGACTTAGCACCACCACCCCCTGATACTCCATGATGTCTCCACTCGAGGGGGAGACATCCTCGGCCTTCCGCCTTCCCTTCCCCTTCCTCCGTGTCTCTGTCCGGAGAGAGAGGACAGAGGAGTCAA
The DNA here is from genome assembly GCF_019279795.1 of Protopterus annectens. Lineage (NCBI taxonomy): Eukaryota > Metazoa > Chordata > Ceratodontiformes > Protopteridae > Protopterus > Protopterus annectens. The sequence goes on from NC_056726.1 coordinate 108,942,653, forward strand.
TGTGTCTGCTTTTGCGGCTATCCTGAGGCCTCTCTGGGGGCTGGGTCAGGTCCTCAGGCAGCTGCTCAATCCATGGGCAATGGGGGCACAAGCGGGCTGTCCCAGGGGCGGGCGGATGCCTGATGGCCCAGTGCAGCCCAGTGCAGAGGGGGCCGGGCGCGGGGTCCGAGAGAGCCGGTCCGCCTCCCTCAGCCCTCTCCACTACATCAAAAGGGAGGGGAGCGACCCACCAAAGGATCCCAACAATCGGCTCCCCCGATCGGTGAGTCGGATGGGGGCCGCGCGCCGGGCATTCGGATCCGAGCGGCGCACCGGCTCACAGACGGCGCCGGCGCGCACAATCCCCCCCCCCGGATCGCTCGGGGCCCCCGCCGAGATCGGGCGACCGGGCATGGTCGGGAGGGGTCGGATCATCCACTCCAAGTACCACCTCTCTCGCCGCCCCCGCTGCTCGGCTGGTAGCTGCAACCTCGAACGAACCGGGAGAGGTCCAGGAAGAGAAAAAGGCTTGAAAGGCTGAGAGCCCCCGCAAGGAGGCTCCATCTCATCATCTGCTGGGATGAAACCCTTGCGATCATCCGTCCAGATCAGCATCCACAAAAATGAATATCCTACTTCAGATCTGATACTTAATCACTCCAAAGTCGCTCTCCTATGCTAGAAGGCGTGTATCAGTTTAAGGCTTTCTAGTGCTACCCAGTAGGTTAGTTACAGGAAGGATGGGAAACAAGCGCAGATGTGGTCTTTTAAACCAGAAAGTTGAAAGAGATGGACAAACTGTCCAAATGATCAATAAACTACAATTTCTGGGCCAAGAACCTCTCCTCTCGTGGTAGACAGGCTACCTAGTGCTTACCACTCCCACTGATAAGCTAGAACGCTTTCCTCCAACACAGAAAGGCTTGCGGGGCTCAGAAGCTTACCAACAGTCCTGGATACAGCAACTCTGTATCTGGACTAGGCTAGTTACAGGAAAGGTGGGAAACCAGCGCAAGTGCGGCTTTTAAACCAGAACATTGAAAGAGATAGAAAAAAACTGCCCAAATGGCCAATAGCTACAATTTCTGGGCCAGGAACCACTCCTCTTGTGGTAGATAGGCTAACTAATGCTTACCACTCCCACTGATAAACTAGAAGGCTTCCCTCCAACACAGAAAGGCTTGGGGGCTGAGAAGCTTGCTAACAATCCTGAATACAGCAACTCTGTAACCGGACTAGGCTAGTTACAGGAAAGGTGGGAAACAGGCACAAGTGCGGCTTTCAAATCAGAAAGTTAAAAGAGATGGAAAAAAAACTACTCAAACAGCCATTAGCTACAATTTCTGGGCCAGGGACCACTCCTCTTGTGGTAGATAGGCTATCTGATGCTTACCACTCCCACTGATAAGCTAGAAGGCTTCCCTCCAACACGGAAAGGCTTGGGGGGCTCAGAAGCTTACAAAGAGTCCTGGATACAGCAAATCTGTACCTGGACTAGACTAGTAACAGGAAAGGCAGGAAACAAGCGCAAACACAGGCTTTTAAATCAGAAGGTTGAAAGAGATGGAAAAGCTTCCCAAACAGCCAATAAACTATAATTTCTGGGCCAGAAACCACTCCTCCTGTGGTAGATAGGTCACCTAGTGCTTACCACTCCCACTGATAAGCTAGAAGGCTTCTCTCCAACACAGAAGGGCTTGGGGGGCTCAGAAGCTTACCAACAGTCCTGGATACAGCAAATCTGTACTTGGATTACACTAGTTATAGGAAAGGTGGGGACCAAACGCAAAATGGGCTTTTAACCAGAAAGTAGAAAGAGATGGAAAAACTGCCCAAACGGCCAATGAACTACAAATTCAGGGCCAAAACCCACTTTTCCCATGGTAGATAGGCTACCTAGTGCTTACCACTCCCACTGATAAGCTAGAAGGCTTCCCTACAACACAGAAAGGCTTGGGGTCTCAAAAGCTTACCAACAGTCCTGGATACAGCAAGTCTATATCTGGACTGGACTAGTTACAGGAAAGGCAGGAAACAAGCTTAGAATTTTTTTGTTACAGAAAAGCAGCTAAAACAGCATAAATACAATTCAAATTGTAGTGCAGGCCAGCACACCCGCGCATGTAGCAACACTACAGCAAATACAGTTCAAATAAATGCAATTAAATTAACAAATGACTAAAACACAAGTGCAGAAGGCAGTAAATTAAAAGGCTACTAACAAGCAGTAATAAGTGCAGAGTAAGAGCGACTGAAGAGATAATAGCACGCAGAAGAGCAACTAAGACAGTTACAGTAAGAGCAGATGAATGAGATATATATATATATATATTTTTTTTTTTTTTTTTTTTTTTTAAGGGAAGGAACAAAGCAGGATTAAGAGGCTACAGGGGTTGTCCTTCCCAAATGCTCTCTTTGTACACATTAGGAGTGCAGGAAATCAGAATATGATCTCACTGCACTCAGTTGAGTGAGCAAATGAGATGGGCCCAGAAGGAGTATCCAAATACAAACCTACAAGAGGGGCGGGCAATTTCAAAGCCACCAACATTAATACCAAAACAAGAACACGGAGGGTAGGTGTGGAACTAACTTTAGAGAGACAGCCACAACTTCAGTTGAGTTAATATACAGTGAAAAACACAAATAAATAAATTAAATACAGTACTATATGCAACAGAGCAGATAAAAGTGTACTTCAATTCACTTGTACGTCCAGCTGATTTCAGGCAGATGTTAGCTGGCCAAAGCTCTGATATTTTATATAGATATATATATATATATATATATATATACACACACACACACACACATAGATGCACATATATAGATACACGTACATGTGCACATGTATGAATGTGTGTGTGTGTATATATATATGTATATATATATATATATATATATATATATATACATATACATATACACATCTATATATACAAACACAAACACACATGGATGTGTGTGTGTGTGTATATATATATATATATATATATATATATATATATATATATATATATATATATATACACACACATACATAGATATATATGTATATATATATATATATATATATATATATATATATATATATATATATATATATAAAATATAAATACACGTATATGTGCACATGTATATAGATATATAGATATAGATAAGATATAGGATTAACTATAAATATATATATATATATATATATATAAATATATATATATATATATATATATATAAAAATATATAGATATATGTATAGAAATATATATATATATACACACACACACACACACACACAGACACACAGCCGTATTGGTGCAGCGGTAGCATTGTTTCCTCACAGCAAGAGGTTCTCCCATTCGATTCTCGGTGGGATCGCCTTCTATGTGGAGTCTGTATGTCTTCCCCGCTGTCGAGTGGCATTCGAAAGACATGCATAGAATGGGTGTGCCTTCGTTGAAGGTTGGGCATCGACCAGAGTTCCGCTGTGGCAACCCCTAATCGGGAAAAGCCAAAAGAAGAACATACATACACACACACAAACATATATACAAGAAAACCCCAACCAAGCTACAGTTCCCACTGTGTGATACGTTAAACTTCCTGTAGTGGATGCCCATCTGATATATGAAAATGACCCCTTCAAGACATCTAGTGCTTCAGCTACATGGCTTCTCAATGTCCATGACTTTCTTTTTTGCTTTCTAAGACTTACATTCACGCCACTAAAGCTAAACCCCACTAGCTGTGGACACATGTTTCGGTCTTTTTATTGACCTTATCAGCACAGCATAAGTGAACAGTCTGGCTATACTTCAGAAACATAGGGTCTTTAAACCTAGTTGATGGATACTTTGCAGGCACCTTTATCTTTATGGGCATCAGTGGGGTTATGAATGAATTTTTTTAATATCGCACAAAGTAGAAGGCAATAGAGTCTTGCAACCATTTACACCTTGCCAGTACTCTCCCTTAGACCGTATCTCCTTTTTTGGGGAGGGCTAGGCCAGTCAAGCCAAGGTTGAATTTGTGAGTACCCATCCGATCATCCAATTCCTATAAGAATGAAGATATATCACACTGCTTAATTTGCTGTGGGAGTTTATTCACAGATGGTGAAGGCACTGTGTAATTAAATTATTTTCCCACCTAGTTTTATTTATCTTCTGATGAAGATGTAGATCCCTGGTTCTTTTACTTAGTGGCTTATTTGATTTGTTAAGGTACAAGAGATCCAGGCCCACTGGATGTCTGAGGGCAGTGCATAGAATTCTCCAGAGAGTCAATAACATACTGATTACAGGGAGAGTGCTTTCAGTCTTGTCTGGCAACTTAGAGTTTTTAAGCTGGTGGTCTTCTTAGTTAGGAACCACTGTGATCCTTCTACATGTTTGATATGTCTAGTGGGATACATTCCAAAGGGGGCAACGTATTTAACAAACAGGATTAATCAATGCTGAAAATAAGGGGACAATAACCTGTTTTGATCCAAAAGGCATTCCTTTGAAAATTAGCTGTTAGCCATTCTAGTAATAGGATGTTCTGCCTACAGTCATTACTGACCCAAGTTCCAAGGTATCTAACATTTTCATTTTGGAGTGGAGTACTGCTGAAGTTGTAAGCTGGGGACAGGATGTCTAACAAATGTGACAACACTGTACACTTTGGCATTTAATGCATGTCCATTTTTAGAAGGGATCTACTTGCAATGCATTAAGGTTACTAAGCTAGCATGGGGGATGGTGTCAAACACCTTGGCCAGGTCAAGGTATACCAGATGGACAGCATGACCCTACTGAAGAAGTTAACCAGATTCATTAGACAGGATCTACCCTTAACAAAGTTAAAGTGTTATGGGTCAAAGCCGATGAGATTTTTAATAGCACAGTTTACTGGATCAGGGACACTGTGCTCAGTGGTTTTACATATAAGGCTTGTCAGGCTGATGGACCTATAATTTCTGTGGTCAGTGGTGGGGATATTCTTGAGAAGTGGCATCACTGCTGATGTGTGCCAAATCCCAGGTTCAAAGCGAATGATTAAACTAAGGTTAAACAGTTTAAGGAGAGGCTCTGACAGGGCTTGTTTGGTACTGCTTATTAAACACCAAGGTGTCGTCAGGTCCCATGGAGGAAGTACTTTTAGTTTTGGAAAGCACCTTCAGTACATGTTCTTTAGTGATGACGGAGGGATCTGAGAGATTGAGGAATAAGTGGGCTTTGGATAGTGATCCCGGAGGTAAACTTTGCACTGAACTTGTTTGTTAGTATGTTAGGAGCGTCTAATGGGTCAGAGTAGGTGGCACCACTGTGAATAAGTTCAGAGTAATGTTAGGTGTTCATAATTTCCTAACATAGCTGAAGCACGAATTGCAATTGTCAATAGTATCGTGTGCTAACCTAAGGTCATGTTTACTTTAATCGACTTATTATTTTTCAAGCTTTTACTCAAGTCCCTGATGTTATCCTTGATATGAGGGTTAGTCAGTTATATACTTTAAAGATTTTTTTCTTTTATTGCACAGTCTATTTATGCTGATGGATCACCAGGTTGTTGTGCTTTGTTTTTAAAAGTTCCCTTTAAATTTTGACCTGATTAAGACCGTCAGTTCTTCAGTTCTGCATATGTATCTAAGTGGAGATGGAACTCATTTGTGAAGTTACCTGCTGTGGCAACATCAGGGGTGAGTCTGCTAGTGAATTTTGAAGCTTCTGCACACAATTTAATGATATTTGTAAGTTTGAAATCCTTAAATTCTGTGATACTGGTTTCAGCAGGTATAGAGATTTTGAAGGTGCAGGTCACAAGTTTATCATCGTGAGTTAACTGTGGAAGGAGATACCAGCGGTATAGTTGTTGTTGTTTGTCTTTCGGCTTTTCCCGGTTAGGGGTCGCCACAGCGGAACTCCTGTCCGCTAATGATTGGCAGTTGGTTTTTATGGTGTCGAGTTGCCAGCCTGACGCCCAACCTTCAACAAAGGCACACCCATTCAACGCATGTCTTTCGAAAGCCCACTCAACCGTGGGGAGGACATGCAGACTCCACACAGAAGGCACTCCCAACCCAAGCCAAGAATCGAAAGGGAGAACCTCTTGCTGTGAGGCAACAACGCTACCGCGGTACCACACCAGCGGTATACTACATGAAGAAAAAAACGTTATGTGCTCACCATAATGTTCCATCTGTGCTGTCCATTTTCATTCTTCCTCATCTGGTGGGTTTGGATCAGATTATGCCACTTTTTCCAGCTCGTGGAAAACAAACTCTCGAGCTCCTCCTTTACCCACAACACACTAGTCCCCTACCATACCTCAGATCTTATTTGCTGATTTTTAAGTCTAAATAATATCTAACAAATATAAAAGAGATGAGAGAACAGTATCTGGAGCTCAAATAAAGGAACATTGGTTCCTTTAGCCACTTCTAATCCTTCCAGAAGTCAAAATAGTATGGGGTTGGATGGGGGAAGTTGAGAAAGAATGAAAATGGACAACATAGATGGAGCATGTTTTAGCTGTGTTGTTCATAGGTTGGCACTAGGCTATACAAGCTTAGCCATAAGCTTGACTGACATGATCCCCGGGGTGAATTTCCTATCTGCCATCCAATCATCAAGGTTCCTTTTGAAGAAGGTCAAAGAGGCGCTCTGCTTGACATGTATGGGCAGTCTATTCCAGAGTCTGGTGTGTCTCTGGGTCAGGAACCTATCCCTCCAACATGTTTTGTTCATTGTGATGACTAGATTTAGATCCCTGGAGCGTGTCTCTGAGGGACTGGTATTTCTTTAAGTGTAGTATGTCCAACAGCAATGGGTTTGACATGGTCTTGTATGTTAAGCAGAGATCACCTCTGAGTACACGATATGCAACAGAGTACAGGTGGAGTTTTTTTACACGGTCAGCATAGGGCATCTGCTTTATGCCTGTGATTCTTTTAGTGAGGTATTTCTGCGGCCTTTCCAGTTGTCGCAGATGTCTTGAGAGGTACATACTAAAAAGAGTGTTGTATTCTATAACGGGTCTAATGAGGGATGAGTACAGTGGGACAATGACCTCCTTTTTTCTGGATGAAAAGCCCTTAGTGATGAGGTATGCCACACAGAAGGATTTCCTGACTGTTGTGGCGATGTGGTTATCCAAGGTGAGACCACTGTCCACCTGTGTCCCTAAGTCTCTTATCACACTTTCAGTGTTTAGTGTACTGCCACCTATGTGGTAATTCACGGGTACATTTTTTCTCAAAGGGGATAACTATGCATTTCTTGGCATTGAGCTTGAGCCCATGGCTCTGGCACCAAGAATCTGCTTCTGTAAGGCCCTTTCGCAGAATATCCACATCATTTGGGGATTCAATAATGGCTCCCAGTTTGCAGTCATCTGCGAACTTTGTTAGCCAGAGTCCCTTAGTGTTGGCCTGTACTTCAGAGAAGTAGATGCCAAAAAGAGCGGTCCCAGGACTGAACAATGAGGTACTCCACTTGTCACTTGTCTGGAGCTGGATTTGGAGTTGTATTTTACAGTGTGGGTTCTGTCAGTAAGCCAGCTGGCAACCCATCGAGTGACGTAGGGATTAATGCCCAGCTTAGTAAGTTTATCTATGATTCCAGAGTGGGGGATGGTGTTGAAGGCCTTGGTGAGGTCCAGATAGGGTGTGTGGACCACCTTACCCTTGTCCCTGGCTCTGAAGATTGATTCGAAGAAGTCAATCAGGTTCAGGAGACAAGATCGGCCATTCACGAACCCAAACTGCATGCGGTCCAGTGTTTGAAGATTCCCAAAGTCTTTGTTTATAAGTTCCATGATAATACGTTCCATGGCCTTGCAGATCAGGCTCATCAGACTGATGGGGCAGCAGTTCTTGGGATCCAAGGTGGATTCCCCCTTGTGGAGTGGGATAACTGTAGCTGTGCGCCACTCAGTGGGCACGAAGCCTGAGGTGAGGCTATGATTAAACATGACACTTAGGTGAGGTGCCAGTTCATTTTGTAGTTCATGTAGTACAGACAGCCTGGGATGTCGTCTAGTCCCATGGATGCAGTATTCTTAGCTTTGGAGAGTGCATTTTTTTTTACCTGTGTGGCCGTTATTACCGGAATTTGGCAATCTTTCAGTACTGAGATGGGCCCTTTAGGGGGAGAGAGGGGGGTGAAGTTTGCGCTGAATCAATCTGCCAGGATATTGGCAATATCCTTGGGATCAGTATATTTAATGCCACTCTGTTGTAGCTCAAAGCAGATCTGAGCATTGCCATTTAGATTCTTGACATATCCATAGAATGCCTTGTGGTTGTCTCTGGAATCTTTGGCAATTTTATATTCATTTTCATTCATTCCACAATTGTTGGGACACAGTCCCCAGCTACTTAAATCCCAGGAGAACTCTAAGGGAGATATTCCTGACCACCACTGAGCTGAAGGTTGCTCTTCCCCTAGAGACCAGATCTAATTTGTAATGAGTAATAAAGGTATCAGGGTTAGCCCAAGTTGCAGCTGCACAAATACCATCCAAAGAAGATTTGAATAAAAATACTTGAGAAGTTGCCGTAGACCTGGTAGAATGAGCTTTCAGACATTTTGGCAAAGACAAACCCAATTTTTTGTAAACAGATGTAATACAATCAGTTAACCATTTAGCCAAGGTTACTTTAGTAACTGGTTTGCCCAATTTTGAATCTGAAAAGGAGACAAATAATTGATCTGATTTCCTGAAAATTTTTGACTTGTGCAGATAAAAATGTAACTGTCTGTGAACATCCAACAGATGCAACATATACTTTCCTTTATTTGAAAACTTTGGAAAGAAAACTGGAAGACTGATAGTTTGATTAATATTGGATTCTGACACCACCTTAGGAAGGAAGGATGCGTTGATTCATAAGGATTCCCTATTCTTAAGAAAAATCAAATAAGGAGCCGTAGAGGACAAGGCTTGAAGTTCTGAGACTCTTCTAGCAGATATAATGGCCACTAAAAAGACAATTTCCCATATTAAAAATTTTAGTTCACACTTGGCTGACGGTTCAAAGGGAGATTTGGTCAAAGACTGTAAAACCAAATTCAAATCCCACAGGCAAATCAGATCTTTAAAAGAGGGTCTAAGAAGAAAGCTTCTCTTTATAAAGGCTTTACAAAGTATGGAGAAAGCTAAAGATAAAGTATTTACTCTAATGTAAAAATTAAAAATGGCAGCTAGTTGTACTTTTATAGTTGAAAACTAGCAACTTCATTAAAAACTGTAGCTAAAAACTCAAGAACTTTAGGTAATGGCACTGAAAGAATGTCAATGTCATTTTGCTGCTCCCAAATAAACATTTTCCATTTACTTCTGTAAATTTTTCTAGGTGAAGTTTTGTGGGAGGAGAAAAGAATGTAGCGGATGGGGAGGAGAGCCTGGGCTGTCTTGCTATCAATGGAAGTGGAGAAACCATGCGTCAGTTTTAGGCCCAAGATGTGTGTGTGTATCATGTCTGTCGGATAAGATGGGAGGTCTGGAACTGAGTCCAGAATCCATGGTTGGCGAAGCAATGAGGCCAAAAAAAGGGAAGCCAAATCTGATGAGGCCAATTAGGAGCAATAAGGATGACTGTGCTTTTCAATCAAGATGCTTTCTGAAGGAATTTGGGGATTAGAAGTACTGGGTAAAAGGCATATAGGAAACCAGGGGGCCAATCGTAGAGAAGAGCATCTCTCAGTGACTCCCCTGGCAGGGGAACCAGGGTAAAGAACCTGCTGCACTTGTTGTCGAGGGGAGATGCAAAGAAATCACAGCAAGGTTAGCCCCACTGATAGAAAATATTTTCTGTCACTTTCATGTTGAGTGACCACTTGTGAGGCATTGGAATGGACCTACTTAATTTGTCTGCTATCACACTGGATTTCCCCAGAATGTGGGTTGATATCAGAAATTGACTGGATGACATCACCCACTGCCGCACTTTCAAAGCTTCTCGACACAGGAGATAAGATTTGGTTCCTCCTTTTCTGATGATGTACCACAACACTGACATATTGTCCATCTGTATCACAATGGTCCTGGAGGGGAGAGTGTCTTGGAAGACCTATAACACTAGGAGGACTGCTCTCATTTCTAGGACACTGATATGCCTCCTGGCATCATTGGGGAACACGTGCCTTGGGCTGTCTTTCCCAAGAAGTGCACCCCCATCTGATCTGGATAGCATCCGTGGTAACTATGGCCTTGGGCTGAGGAAAAATGAAGAGGCAACCTTGCATTATCTGATCGGAGTAAATCCACCCGAGTTAATTTTTGCAAGTCTGAGTTATCTTGACTTGGGTGGATAAGGATTGATGAAGAATAGAACATTGGGTCACTAGGCTCCACTGAAGAATTCTCATGTGGTATTGTGCTAATGGAACCAAAACTATCACAGTACACATTGATTCCAATGCTTTAAGGATCAATCAAGCTGAGAGAGAGGAATTTTGAATGATCTTTCTGACCTGAAATCATATGGTCTGTACCCCTGGTAAAGGAAGGGAGGCTGTTAAGGATACTGTGTCGAACAAAGCTCCAATAAAACTTTAATATTTGAGTTGGTTCTAGTTGAGATTTGTTGTGATTTATAGTAATTCCCAAGTGACAGCATAACTGGAGTACATAGTCTCATGCTTTGATCAGATGATGCCTGGTCAGAGCGGTTATGTCCCAGTCATCCAAGCAAGGAAACACCCGAAATCCCTGCACTATCAAGTGAGCTGCCACTACTGCCATGCATTTGGTGAACACCCTGGAGACTATGGTGAGACCAAAGGGCAGAGCTCTGAAATGGTAATGACTGGCTCAAAGCTGGAAGCGTAGGTATCCTCTGGATCATCTGTTCATTTTTATATGATAGTAGGCATCGTGAAAATCTGTTGAGCATATCAAGTCATCCTTGTACAGAAAAGGCAGAATGGACTGAATCGTGTCCATCCAGAATTTGGTGTATTGAACTGACTTGTTCAGATTGTCGAGATCCAAAATTGGTCTTCAGTCCCCCATTTTGCTTGACACTAAAAAGAATCTTGAGTAAGTTCTGGACTCATTCTGGTCTGTGGGGAACCTCTTGGATGACTTTTTTTTAGCAGTTTTTTTTTACTTCTAGTGTTGCTACTTTCCTCTGACTGGGTGGAACATCTGGAATTTTGTTTACTGTTAAGGGGGAAGGGAAAAGAAGATTATACAATCTCTGGAAATAATCCTCTGCACCCATGTATCTTTTGTAATTTGTAGACGGGCTCTCTGGTGCAGGGATAAGTGATGCCAGACTACCTCCAGAGGTGGACAATCAGGCCTCCTTTCAGGAACGCTGGCAGGATCTGTCAAAGAAATAGTCTCTGGAAGCTTGGTTTTGCAGACCTCCTCTGCTGTGTAGGTGGTGTCTGCTGTTAAGAGTACCCCCCCTACCCCTGGGGGAACTATCTCCACGTGGATCCTGGAAGTGACCCTGGGACTTTCTGAACCACATTTTTCAACCAACTCACCGATTCCTAGAAAATGTCCTTTGAGGAGTTGAAAAATGTACACCCACAGCAAACAGTGTCTTACTGTCTTGCTCACATCTGGATAATGCATCTAACTTTGGGGCCAAATAAAGAACTTCCATCAAAGGGAGCACTGCCAAAAGAAGACTTGAAGGGCTCCACAAAATCACACAGGTGCTTCCAGGCATGCCTCCTGATGGAAATGCCTGAACCCACCACCCTTGAGGTACCTTCAGCTGCATGTGAGGTGAGCCTCATGGGTAAATTTGAAATAGATTGTAGGGTAGCCAACTGTGAGGCAATCAAGCTCTTTGCCTCAGAAGTATTGGTCCCAGAGAGGGATTTGGTGAGTCTTTAATCAAATCCCTCTGGAGACTGGTCAAGTGTGCCAAATAACTCAGTGACTGGACTGCAAAGGTCACTGAAGCATATACATGCTTCCCAAACTGTCCAGTGCCCTAAACTCTCTGTTAGGGGGATGAACAGAGGAACCTTGTTCTGCAAGTTCCTTTTTTGTGGCTGCCACTATGACCATGTCATAAAACTGGTACTCCTTTGTTCCAAAATTCCCTATACTTGGATGGTGCCAGTATCCTGTCTGGTATCTTGGGAATCAGCTCAATGGAATCAAGTTCCTCCCACACCAGTCAAGAGATCAAATCAATGAGTTCATCAGCGGGAAGAGTCATCCAAGAGATAGACAGGCCAGCCAAAAGGTTTCCAGGAATACTCACTCCTCTTGGGAAGGGCTGGCAGTAGACCAGCCACCCTTTTGCTTGAGGATCTCTAGTATGTCTCCAAATGAGACATCATCAGGTGGTGATCCTGGGGACCCTTCCCCTTCAATGAAATCAGTATCCTCCATGACATACTCATGAGGAGAGTCTAAGTACCTCATTTTGCACCTTCTCTTCTTAGGGAATTCTTTAGTGGGACATTCTGGAGAAGTATCAGAAGATATCAATATTTACTATGGGGGTATCCTTGAGATTTTAGGCTGGCTGCCCCTGTGGTGCAGGAAGTTGAGGCTCAAGAGGCAAAGACAACTGGGTTTGGGAAGTAGGAGCCAAGGAGGATGGATATGTCCTTTCTCTTGCAGAAAAGAAAACTCTCTCCACTACTTCAAAAGCAGAATGCCTTGGAGAGAAAGAGACTGAAGGCTCTGAAAAGGCATGCTTCTGAACCGTTGACTCTTTCCAACCCGAAGGCAAACCACTCAAAGCAGGGGTCGGAGCAGAGCTGTCCAGTGTCGAGGCTCTGAGGGGCAGAGATGGCTCCAATAACTTCAGAGTCAACTCCAACTCCTCGAATCAGGCACTGAGAGTCATTCGGAGCCAGTCCATTCACAAACTGTATCAGCATAGAAGATGCAACGAACTTCAGATCCGATATGGACAGATCCAGGATTCTTAGATCCAACTGCTCTGAAACTAAAGGTTGGTTCAGAAAAAGAGACAAAATAGGTGGGGTAGTACTCACAAAGGTCTCCAGTCCCAATGGGATGGGAGCTGGGATAACCCCCATTTGAATTTATGTTGAGAGGAATTTCCTCATTATCCTGTCCACATCTGCTTTGGTCAGACTTCTGGAGGAATGAGAAGAAGCTATAGACGAAGTCCTGGAATGGTGATGCTTTTCCAGAAAAGAGGATGGGAGATGAGAAGATACAGGACCCAGGCTCACAGAAGACTGGATCCAAGGTGATTTTTTCTTCATGTTTTGTCAGATCTGAGGAAGTCAGATCTGATATTTTTGTCATAGTCTTTGAATCTGAAGTCATCTGACTGGAGGGTTTCTTCTTCAGATCCAAAGATTTTGTAAGTTTTGAGGAGGGTCCTAGTCTACAGCCAAAGAACATACAAGGTCCGGGGAACACTTTCTGGCCCTTTTTTGGCTGATTTCTTAGGGGTTTGAGCCCCAGATGCTGTACTGGAAGATTTAGAGTGGAGCAATCCTCTTAAAATAAGTTTGTTTCTATGACCAATGAGTATCCTAGGATTAAAGGCCTTACTAATATCACAGGCAGAATCCAAATGTGCCAGGCCTAAACAATAAACACACACATCGTATGCATCCAATAACAGGATGTTATGTCCACAGGCTATACATTTTTTAAAACTGGGGGGTTTCTCAGCCATAACTATTGTGACAAACAACAGAAAGGAATATTATAGAAAATATTTTTTTTTTAGCTAGAGGGAAAAAGAAATTAGGAAATATTACCAACAATGCTAATAAGGTGAACTACCTCAAAGGTATAAGGGAGAAAGGGGAAAGAGAAATACCAGCTATGGCATTTAGAAATACACTGAAAAGTGTAGGAAGGGCAAAGGAGGATAAGTGAAAAAAAGCTTAAGTGATATAAAGATAAATAGCTAAAGATAAATAGTTAAATATATAAAATTCTTGCTATAACTCACAAAAAAAATCGCCATTGCTTGACAGCTAACAGTGACCACATCTGTAAGCAAAGGCGGCAAACAAGATCTGAGGTATGGTAGGGGACTAGTGTCTTATGGGTAAGGGAGGAGCTTGAGAGTTTCAGTGTTCCACAAGCTGAAAAAAGTGATAGAGTCAGATCCAAGGGTTGGATCAGAACCCAAGAGCTGAGGAATGAATGAAAATGACAACATCACTCAAAGACCACATAAAGAATATTACATCTAGTCAGGTTGCCAACAATCTGGTCAAGGGAGTTTTTGTTCATTAAACCCAAGAACTTTTGGACACATCTTCATTGGAGGTATAGGGGCTGAAGTTTGAGGGGTAGTTAAAGTATCCTAAATAATGTAGTTCTAGTATATACAGACTCCATCAAGCATATTTAGGAATCCTTCATGATTTTTCAGGACAAAGAGGGTGTCTTGTACCAGGCTATAAACTTGATAGTTGGTCCTACTTAGTGTGATCTGAAGTTCAACAAGTTCCATTTGTTGATCTCGAGGAATCTGTCAAGAGGGGATATGGTCCTTAACATCTATGGAGATGCCACCTGGTATAAAACCCAGGCATGAAGGGAGCACTTTCTGAAAATTTAAACTAAGTTTCAGTAATTACACAGATATGATTGCATTCCCAAAAGACCTTCAAGGTCAGTTCTTGGGTTATTAAGCAAAATCAGAAATCACCACAACGCAGGCCACAGTTTCACTTTGGCAGTCTCCTCAGTGCTAATCTAATCACAACCATTAATCTAATTATGAAATAATCACAATTTATCAGATGATCACATTGACAGCATTCATGTGACCCGTATTAAAAGGACAAGAATATAAACTATGAATCTAATGCTACAAAAATGAATCTTGCAAAATTATATTTTAAAAAGGCTAACAACCACTAGGGCCCTTATAAGCCTAACTGTGCACCCCAATTTTGACTCACAAATGTGATTTACACAGGGGTGAGCTACTGTCTTTGTTGAACAGACAGACAGGAACCAGACCAGGGGTGAATTTTCAATTTTCTATCCATTGGTCCAAGTTGCACTTCAATAGGGATAGGGAGAACTATGCTTCGCATCGAAGAGAAGCCTGTTCCAGAGAATGGGAATTTTCTAAGAAACGTATCTCTATGTTGCAAACAAAATTTAGGTATTTTAATCTAGTAGTTCGGATGCTCTTTGTTTTGCAGATGTGCAAAAGATTCATCAAAACAGGGTCCAGAAATGCTTTGTATGCCAGTCAAAGATTACCTTTCAGATGTCTGTATGACACCAAGTAAAGAGACAGGGATTTGAGGTTCTCAGCATAGTACATTGTATTTACTCCTGCATACATTTTGTAAGGAACCTTTGTGAGCATTCCAGTTGCTGGATGTATCTGGTTAGGTACACACCAAAGGAAGCATTACACTCTATGATGGGCCTGATGAGGGCCAGGTAGAGTGGTATGATGACCTCTCTGAACCTAGATGCCATGCCTTTGCTTATAAGCTGAGCAACATAGAAGGATCTTCTTACTACCTCGGACACACGTTGGTCAAAGGCTAGGTTACTATCTGCAAGAGTTCCCAGATCCCTGACTTATAAATCAAATTTCAAGGCTGTTTTACTGAGGACATAGTTACCTGGGGTAGCAGACTTCCAAAAGGTACTATAATGCATTTCTTGGTACTGAGATTTAAGCCATAACTTTGGCACCAAACGTATGTCTGTAATAGACTTTCCTGAAGGGTGTTCTCATCTTGGGAGGACTCGGTGACTGCCCTCAGTTTGCAATCATTTGCAAACTTGGTTAGCCAGAGAATTTTGACATTCACTTTGACATCTCAGAAGTAGATGCCAAAGAAGAGTGGGGATCAGCACACAGCCCCAGGGGACTCCACTGGTGACTGGTCTCTTTGTGGAGGTGGCCTCACTGGTTCTAACCTCCTGGATACTATCATAGGTTCATAGGTGTGTACTAGGCTAATGGCCCTGGGGTCTTTAGAAGCCTAGCCCATAGAAGTGCCCTGGTATTGTGCCGCTCGTTGTTAGTTCACAGTGCCTCTGTCAAGTAGAGTCACTGGAGTGATCCCCGGGGTGAACTTTCTATTTCCCATCCACTCATCAAGATTTCGCTTGAAGAGGGCTAGTGAGGTGCTCTGTTTGACATGCATGGGAAGTCTATTCCAGAACATGGGTAGTCTCTGAGTTATGAACCTGTCCCTCCAACATGTTCTGTTGATTGTGGTAATGAGGTTGAGGTCTCTGGATCATGTGGTGTGGAGGGATTGGGATTTCTTTAGATGTAGCATTTCTAACAGAGCTGGGTCAGACATGGCTTTTCAAGTCAAACAGGATCACTTCTTAGCAGACGATATGAGAGAGAATAGCTGGAGTTTTTTGAGTCTGTCCATGTAAGACATGTGTTTAAGGCCTAGGATCCTCTTCGTGAGGTACTTTTGTGGCCTCTCCAGCTGTTGCAGGTGTCTAGTGAAGTACATGCCAAATGGGGCATTATACTCTATGACTGGTGTAATGAGGGAAGAGTAGAGAGAAATTACCTCTTTTTTCCTGGATGCAAAACCCTTGGTAATGAGATGTGCCACATAAAAGTACTTTCTGACTACAGTGGCAATGTGGTGGTCGAAGGACAGGTTGCTGTCAGTCTGTGTCCCTAGATCTCTTATAACGAATTCAATGTTTAGTGGGCTCCCATCGAAGTGGTAATTAGTGGGAACTGAGTTTTTCCCAAAGGGGATGACGACGCAGTTTTTGGCATTAAGCTTAAGGCCATGGTTTCAACACCAGTCATTGGTCTCAGAGAGGCCTTTCTGTAGGATGTCGGCATCACTTGGGAAGTTAATAACAGCTCCCAGCTTGCAGTCGTCTGCGAATCTGGTCAGCCAGAGTCCCTCCGTGTTGGCCTGGACTTCTGAGAAGTAGATGGCAAACAGGAGAGGACCCAGGACTGATCCCTGTGGGACTCCACTCATGACCGGTTGGCAGTCTGATTTGGAGTCCGCTACTTTCATACTGTGGGTTCTGTGAGACAATTTGCTAATTAGCTCCATGATGATGCGCTCCATAGCCTTACATATCAGACTCATCAGTCTAATGGAGCGATAATTTCCAGGGTCTGTAGTTGCTCCTCTTTATGGAGAGGGATGACTGTAACAGTGCGCTATTTGGTAGGGGCAAAGCCTGAGGTGAGGCTGTGAGTGAACAGAGCACACAGATGTGGTGCCAGTTCATTTTTGTAATTCATGTAGAACACAGCCAGAGATATTGTTGGGTCCCATGGAAGCTGTATTCTTGGCCTTAGACAATGCAGCTTTAACCTGTGCTGCAGTAATGTAGGGTGCCCAGCATTCTTTCGGTATTGAGATTGGTCCTTTGGGGGGGGGGGGGTAAAGTTGGCAGTGAATCTGTCGGCCAGTATGTTGATAATATCTGTTGGCTCAGTATGGGAGGTACCACTGTGCAGTAACTCAGAGCAAATCTGGGTATTGCCATGGAGATTCTTGATATAAATATAGAAGGCTTTGTGGTTGTTTTTAGTGTCTGCCGCAATTCTGCCTTCATAGCTGGCTTTGGAGGTTTTGATGAGGGATCTCAACTTTTTGTTGATGCTAATAAGGGAATTTTTCCAGTCTTGGGTCTTCATCTTTTTCTGCAACAGTTTCTTCCTTCTGTTGTAGAGTTTATTAATGACAGGGGACCACCAGACTGGCTTCCTTTTTTTTTGGAGGAGAGCATCTTGTTTCTGTTGGGTATGGCTATTTCCATGTATTTATGTACGTGTTCACACAGTGCATTGGTCAGTGAGCCAGCTAGCTATCCAGTGTGTTATAAAGGGGTTTATACCTAGTTCTATATGTTTATTGACAATGCCAAAGTAGGGTATTGCATCAAATGCTTTAGCCACCTCTAAGTAGGCAGCATACACCATTTTTCCCTCATCTATTGCCTTAGTGACGTTTTCAAAGAAGTCCTCCTGATTCAGTAAGCATGATCTTCCTTTGACAAAGACAAACAGGGCTTGATCCAGTGTCTGGAGGTCTCTCATGTCCTTGTTGATAATTTCCATGACAATTCTTTCCATGGCTTTGCACATAATACTAGTCAGAATAATAGGCCTGTAGTTTCCAAGATCTGTTGAAAGTCCTCCCTTATGAAGGGGGATGACCATCACAGTCCTCCATTCACGTGGCACAAAACCTGTTTTAAGACTATAGTTAAACAGTGACTTCAGGGGGTCCTGACAGGTCATATTTTAGACTATTCAGGAGGTATTCTGAGATGTTTTCAGGTCCCAATGAGGCCATGTTCTTCACTTTAACGCATGCAGCCAGTACATGCTCCCTAATTATAGTTGGAGGGGTTATGTTTGATGACATTTTTTTTTTTGGGGGGAGGGTGACAGGGGGTAAAGTTGGAAGTGAATTTGTCCACTAATAGGTTTGCAATATCGGTAGGCTCAGTGAATGTGGCACCATGAACCACCAGTTCAGCATATGGCCGTCTGCTGCCCTTCAGGTTTTTGACATAGCTGTAGAAGGTCTTATGGTTATCTTTCAACTTGGACGCTATCTTAACCTCAAAGTTGGTACTGTTTGACCTAATTAGCACTCTTAGCTGCCTATTTACAATTATGAGGGAGTTTTTATCTTTATGGGAATTACCCTTCCTGATTTTTGCCAATTTTTTTCATTTTGTTGTATATCTTATTTAATCTGGGATGCCACCAGGACAGTCTGTTTCTGGGATTAGTCCTGGACTTACTTCTGGTAGGTACAACAGCCTCTCTAGAGCCACTGAATTGGTTGTACAGAGTTTCTGACATCAATTCACACTGATTATGGGGGATTTCAATTATCCCACCATCAACTGGGCAAACCTACTGTAGCCCAAACATGCTAGCACAAAAGTTCCTTGACTTTGTGAATGCAAATGTCCAGGAGCAAACTGTCCATACCCCAACAAGAGGAACAAACATTCTAGAACTGGTCCCCACTAACATGTCAAACAGGTGCACTGCTGCAAGTGTTGGACCCTCATTAGCTAAAACTGACCAGAAATCAGTCACCTACGAACTGACACTAACACCAGAACTCACAAAGGGTGAAATCAGACTAAAAAACTTCATCAAGGTAAACTATAGCCTCCTAGATGAAGGTATAAATGTATTCCAAACCCCACCCCAAGCTGAAATTGGTAACTATGCCGAAGTTAACACTAAAGCCCTGTACAGTCACTTGCATAAGTGTATAAACTCAGCTGTAACAGACAGAATCAAAGTCAGAGCCCCAGGTAAAATCAAACTGTCATGGTGGACTTCCAACGTCAATAAACTTTACAATAAATGCAAAAAGCTGCTGTCCAACAAAACAAAGACGAGGACCAAACAATGGAAAAGCACCCTCCTAAATCTTAACAGGCAAATAAGACAACGTGTTAAATTGTCCAAGAGCTCCTTTGAGACAAACTTAGCAAGTAATACCAAGGATAAACATGAGGCCTTTTACAGCTATGTATATAACCTAAAGGGTACGACCCAAGAATATGCAGAACTGATGACCAATGGTATCACACACACTGACACCACAGAGACAGCAAACATGCTAGCGGACAGGTTTGGTGAAAATTTCACTCCCTTATGCCCTCCTAACATACAACAAACCCTCACCCAAACTTTCCCCCACCTTACATATCTGAAGAGCAGGTCCTCAAAGCCCTGTCCAAGGCAAAGAACACAGCCTCTATGGGACCAGATGACATCCCATGCTGTCTTCTAAACAGGTTAAAACATGAACTAGCATCACCACTAAGTACCCTTTTCAATCATAGCCTAACCACAGGGTTTGTTCCTGCAGAATGGAGAACAGCCACAGTTATCCCTCTCCACAAAGGTGCACTAGTAACAGACTCGGGGAATTACAGACCCATAAGCCTGACCAGCTTCATTTGTAAGGCCATGCAACATACCATTATGGACCTCATAAATAAAGACATAGGTGACCTCCAAACCCTGGACCCTACCCAATTCTGCTTCGTGAAGGGCAGATCCTGCCTGTTAAACCTCAAAACCTGGTGGATTTCTTTGAAAAGTGTGACCAAGGCCATTGATTTGGGCACATCTATGCAGACAAAATACAGTACCTCGACTTGGAAAAGAGTTTCGATACAATCCTACATTCAGGCATTACCGATAAACTTAGCAAACTGAATGTAAACCCCTTCATTGTAAGATGGGTTGCCAACTGGCTCACAAACATCAAAGTAAGTGACTCCACATCAACCAGCAGACTTGTTACCAGCGGGGTGCCACAGGGGTCTGTGCTGGGCCTCCTACTGTTTGGTATATACTTCTCAGAAGTTTACGTCAAAACTAAAGGATTATGGTTGACAAAGTTTGCAGACAACTGCAAACTAGGTACAATCACTGAATCCTCAAATGATGTCAGTATACTCCAGGATGGTCTCACACAGACCAGCAACTGATGTATTGGTCAGTCTCAAAATAAATGAAAAGAAATGCATCATCATTCCCTTTGGCACAAACCATGTCCCTTCACACTATCAAATCAATGACATACCCTAAGTACCCATGAAGTGGTAAGGGACTGGACCACAACCTTATCTTCAACCATCACTTGTCTATTGGTATTGCCTAAAAAGGCACTATGGGTGTGGATAAAATTTTAGCCAGTATTCAAAAGCCTAAAGGGGAAAGATGCAAACCATCCTTGGCAAAGCAATGTGGTCTGTTAATCATGTCTTCCAAAGCAGACAAATATTAGATCCCCTTAGAATGACACCAGAAAGACAGACACTTGTTGAAATCAATCATTTTTTGCTCATATTGTGGAATTATCCTCATTGATGGTAATATGCTGTTCAATAGTCTGAAAGCTCCATAATGTGTTTCTTCTTAAAGTCCAGGGCGGTACATCTCAGGTCATTTACACCTACATGGACTATGACGGAATCATACTGGTACCTGTGTGGCATAATTACTTGACTTTAAATGTGATTTGTCGGATCCTGGTTCCAGATAAGCAATGAACAGTTATTTTCTCCTTTTTCAGCCTGGTTAGAGGGGCATCAGTATATCTTACAATGCAGTCCCCTATGACGGAGGTCCTGAGAAGTGTGCTTGCTTGCCTGAGAGGTTTATTGTTTGGGGCTCCAATGAAAGTGACAGTATGTGTGTTGTTAGGTGTTTTTTCTTGTGCCTTTGGGCTTGCTGAAGCATAGCTTTGACAATGGGTGGTCTAGACAATCTTTGTTAATTAGGAATATTGGTTTTAAGTGCTGCAACATATGTTAGTCTATGTGTGTGTTGTGTGTGTGGTTTCAATAACCTGATGTGCACTTGTATGTGAGAGTTTAGCCTTCATTGTCATTCTGTAAGTACATCTCTCACATACAGTGTCTGCTTCTTTAAGGATTAACTAGTTGTCAGTAAACATGAGACAACTGCTATATCATCTCAAGATGTCCATACCCACCAAGCTGGCTACACAGACATTAAGAAATGTTATAACCATACTGTCCAGTCCTTCGATGTGTGAGCAACAAGGGAGTGATGTATTAGGGTCAACAAGCTATTAAGGGTACTTTGCTGGTGCAGACTAATAATGGGTGCTTTATTGGGGCAGATTATGGAAAACAGTACCAAGTTCTACTAACTTTAATGTTTACACAATAATGAATTCTGCTAAATCTATTGATAATGCCACTTGACTCCCAACTAGCTGGTATAAGCTTGTTGGCACACAAAATATTTGCCCTATACTGCTGCTTTACAGGGTACAGTTTTATGGACTATTCTACAGTTTTGCTTTCTATGTGTTTGCTACTGTTCAGGGCAGTCCTAACCTATGCAAACGTGGAAAATATACAGCACAGCAGAAAAAACAGAAAACTAACTAATGAGAATGCCTGGTTGATAAAATTACCACACTATGAATCATTTTGTGTATTTCCCATCTCAGATAGATCAGGCAAACACCTCTTGCCTGAAGATGAATAAACCCAGTCCTCCTAATATAAAAACCTGTGTTACATATTTATTGTATTTTCCTGCTGTTTGTTGCAAAAAAGAAAAAAAACAAAAAAATTATCCTTGTTTCCCATCTTTCCTGACCTAGAGTAGTCCAAATACAGGCTTTGCTGTATTCTGGACTTTTGGAAAGTTCCTGTGTTGCCCATTTCCTTTCCTGGATAAAGGGAGGCTTCTTTGTTCACCAGTGGCAGTGGGGAGCTTAGAGCAGCCTATCTATCTCTGGTAGTCTATTGGCCGTTTTGGGCCAATTTTTAGGTCTTTCAAGTCCCCCTGTATAAAACCTGCTTTGGTGCGGTTTTTGCTCTTGTTACTACTCAGCCAAGCTCCTTGTGGTCCTGCAGAGTGGTGCTAGCAGCAGAGAGGCTAAAAGAGCGACTGCTAACCTGATAAAAGTGTTTTTTTCCTGCTACTACCTGGGCGACTGTCCGATCTATATAAACTGCAAGTATTTCTGCTTCTTAAACTGTTTTAAACTGTTTAAAGTTGTTTTTGCACCTACACTTTTAAAGTTTGTCCTGTTTGTTGCATTTACCTGTTGAGGCTACACACTCAAGTGTGCTAGCCTGTGTTACATATTTATTGCATTTTCCTGCTGTTTGTTGCAAAAAAGAAAAAAAAAAAGAAAAAAAATTATCCTTGTTTCCCGTCTTTCCTGACCTAGAGTAGTCCAAATACATTTTGCTGTATTCTGGACTTTTGGAAAGTTCCTGTGTTGCCCATTTACTTTCTTGGATAAAGGGAGGCTTCTTTGTTCACCAGTGGCAGTGGAGAGCTTAGAGCAGCCTATCTATCCCTGGAGGAGTGTTCCCAGCACAAGAATCTGATAGTCTATTATTTCTAGCTCTTTCAAGTCCCCCCTGTATAAAACCCGCTTTGGTGTGGCTTTGCGCGATTTTGTGCATAGCGCAGCATCGGGCAGCTCTGCTTAATTGGGTTTAAACCATTCTCAGCTCCACAAAGTCTGCTCTTCACTTTTTGCCTTAGAACTTATCTAGTTCTCATAATAAACACCCTATTCCTACTCTAAAGCCTGGCACTTGCTCACTAAAGCAATTATATAAGACAGCACTAAAAAATTAAAAGCACTACACCCTCACAAACTCCCCTTGAGTACCTTGTTCCCCATTGGCCCTTTTTTTCAATTATAAAGGAATTCTCAATACTATTCTACCATGTCCAAAGTCAGTTGTCAATCTCCTGTCCGGTCCAGCTGGTGAATCTGGGAATCTTGAGGCAATGTTACAACTGCCTCATGTACACAGACAACCCTCTCCTCCTCCCAACAAATTCCAACACATGTGAGAGATGCAACCACATAGCCAAACTGGAGGCTAAGCTCTCTCAACTCAGTACTGGCGTAACCAGTCAGGAGGAGAAGGAAATCACACTCACTACAAGTCTCACATAGACCTACCACAACAGCAAACCAAACACATAAACACACAAAAACATACTCAGAGGCTCTAAATAAAAATCTGCCTAAGCAGCAGAGACCTCCAAAGCAGACACCCAAGCAACCGCTACCCCAAAACAAAACACGTGCAACACATAGCTCACAATGCCAGTGTGCCTAACAGTCACAGCCCTTAAGGCTAAACAACACACCTGATACACTTGTAATAGGTGACTCTATCATCAGGCACAGTGACATCCCGCTCACCAGGCTGAACAAAGAGAAGGTCACGGTGAGCTGCCTGTCGGGCGCTAGGATCCGGCACATAACACAAGCACTCAGGTCACTCCACGGCAAGTACAAATATGACTCAGTCATTGTCCATGCTGGTGTGAATGACCTGAGAAGTACCTCCCTGGACTATATGAAAAGAGACATAGAGAAGCTCTCTGAGCATGTAGCCCAGGCCGGTATGACCCTGACCTTGAGTAGCATCTTACCTTCACCAAGAATGACGCCACAATATGAAGACAAGATGATCAATTTCAACAATTGGCTTAAGTATTGGTGCCATTCAAAGGGGATCCAATGCCTGTCAGCCTGGGATGACATGCTCGACAAGCCACGATGCTTCGCTAGGGACGGCTTGCACCTGTCACCCCTGGGCTTTTGGATATTGGCAAAGGCTCTTGCCACCCCCATAGTGCCTTTTTTAGGCAAGGCTCAAAAGACAAACCCACCTCCATAGGTATCACAAGGGATAAGAAACTAAGAGTAATGCTACTCAACACCAGAAGTCTAACCTCAAGATGCACGCACTCGAAACTCTCCTTAGCATGGAGAACATCGATATCTGTGCAGTAATAGAAACCTGGTTCAAGGCTCCCGAGAGCACCCCAGCACTACCAGGTTATACCTCATACCATGCTTTTCGGCCCCAAAACTTGGACCGAACCACAAAAGGAGGGGGAGTATCAATATTCGTCAACGATACCCACACCTCCAGGTTGGTGGCACAGCACGAAGCATCAGAGACTATCCATGTGCAACTAACAGTGGGTAAAACTGCCTTCCAGTTTATAGCCTGCTACAGACCACCCTCCCAAACCCAGGAACCCCACTCGGCCTTCCTGAGAACACTGGAAAATATGGTCGTCTCTCCAAACACCATTATATTGGGTGACTTCAACTACCCAAACATTGACTGGGAGCATTACTCTAGCTCCAGCACCCTAGCCCAAAGGTTCCTAGAATTTATAAACTCAAATGCTATGGAACATCTTGTTACCACTCCCACAAGAGGGGAAAACATACTGGACCTGATCATCACCAACATGGGGGCTCTATGAACAAGACCAGAAGTGTATCCCTCACTGGTAAGATTAGACCATAAACTAATCTCACTGGATATTCACATCCCGACCCCACCCCCTGCCCAGAAAACCACAGTGAAAAACTTCTCTAAAGCAAATTTCAAACTCCTCAAAACCGAGGTGGAATCCTTCAAAGCCCCCGGGCCTGTGGAAAATACGGCCCAGACCGCAGAATCCTTTAAAAATGCATTCTATGAACACCTTCAGGAATGCATGGATCATGCAATCCCAAATAAAACCAAGACCCAATCCTCCAAAGGCAGGCGTCCTGTCTGGTGGATCCCAGCCATAAACAAACTATACAATAGAAGGAGGAAGCTACTACATGATAGAGCAAAATCCCAAAAAGGGAAGGCATCTCTGATCAGTATTAGCAAAAAACTACGGGCACTCATAAAATCGTCTAAGGCCAGCTTCGAAAGAAAAATTGCACAGGACACTAAGGATAATCACAAGGCTTTCTTTAGTTATGTTAGGAACCTGGGTGGGAATTCTCAGATATGCTCAGAATTAGTCCAAAATGACAAAAAATACACCGAACCCACAGACATTGCCAACATCCTAGCTGACAGGTTCAGCGCAAACTCCCCCCCCCCACCAAAAGGGTAAATATCTATCCCAGCAGAGTGCTGCCCCCTGACATCTCAGATGCTCAGGTAAGAGCCGCCCACATCCAAGCAAACAACACAGCATCAATGGGACCAGACGGTGTCCCGGGCTGCGTCCTACATGAACTCCAAGAAGAGCTAAACCCAAACATAAAACTACTGTTCAATCTCAGCCTTACTACAGGATATGTACCCAAAGAGTGGCGTACAGCAACAGTGGCCCCTCTCCACAAAGGTGGTGCCTCAACGGATCCTGGAAACTATCGCCCATAAGCCTGACTAGCTTGGTCTGCAAAGCTATGGAAAGGATCATCATGGACCTCATAAATAAAGATATTGGGGACCTACAGACACTGGATCCTACCCAGTTCGGCTTTGTTAAGGGCAGATCCTGCCTCTTAAACCTGGTCGATTTCTTTGAAACAGTCACCAAGGCCATTGACGAGGGGAAGGTGGTCCACACAGCCTACCTGGACCTCGCAAAAGCCTTCGATACAATACCCCACTCTGGCATTATAGATAAGCTCACCAGCTTAAATATAAACCCCTATGTCACTAGATGTGTCGCAAACTGGCTCAAGTACAGAACCCACATGGTTAGAATTGCTGGAGCCATGTCAGACTCCAAACCAGTTACAAGTGGCGTTCCACAAGGCTCAGTCCTGGGACCTCTCTTGTTCGGTATATATTTCTTGGAGGTACAGGCCAACACGGAAGGACTGTAGCTGACCAAGTTCGAAGATGACTGCAAACTAGGCGCCATAATCGACTCTCCAGCCAACACAAGCATCCTACAAAAGGGCCTCATAGAAACAGAAAACTGGTGCCAGAGCCATGGCCTCAAGCTAAACGCCAAAAATTGTACAGTCATCCCCTTTGGCAAAAACAAAGTGCCCACAAATTACCACATAGGTGGTAATCCATTAAGTACGGACGAAGTACTTAGGGACCTGGGGACCCAAGTTGATAGCAATCTCTCATTTGAAAACCAAGTGGCCAAAGTGGTTAGAAAAACATTTTATACAGCCCACCTAATCATGAAGGGATTCACATCTAGATCAGGGGAGGTCATCATGCCTCTTTACTCATCCCTCATGAGGCCCATAATTGAGTACAACGCCCCTTTTGGGATGTACCTTACCAGACACCTGCAGCAACTGGAAAGACCCCAAAAGTACCTCACCAAGAGGATCAAAGGGCTCAAACAGATGCCATATGCTGCCCGGTTAAAGAAACTCCAGCTCTACTCAGTGGCATACTGCCTGCTCAGAGGCGATCTGTGCCTGACGTATAAAGCCATGTCCAACCCGGAATTAATGGACATGCTGCACCTCAGAAAATCCAAATCCCATCGAGCTACGCTACCGAGACTTGAACCTCAGCACTGAAATAAATAGGACATACTGGAGGGACAGATTCATAACCCAGAGGCTCCCTTCACTCTGGAATAAAATCCCAGTCCAGGTTAGGCAGAGTCCCTCATTGACTCTCTTCAAGAGGAATCTTGATGAGTGGATGGGAGATCGTAGGTTTACCCCGGGTATCACTTCTGTGCCACTGTTAGACAGAGGCACAGTATACTAACCTCTAAAAAGGGCATAGCAAAATTCATTTAAAATGGGTGGCGAAAGCCAAACACACATTGGCTAGGCTTATAAATGCCCTAGGGCAGATAGCCTAGTATGAACCTATGAACCTAAGAGACCCACATGTGCAATGTTACCACAAAACCACTTAAACTTGTGACTAAGCAGGCAGTACAAATTGGCTGATAGGAAACAGAATTTTTTTATTTAACTATAAAAACTGATTCTTGACCCTTTCTGTCTCTCCAGTTGGGTTATCTGTCCTCACAACAGGTTTTATTTTATTTTACTTGTTTTGTATTTGTTAACCAAGGCAGTCTGAATGGGCTTAAAACCCCTTTTCAATAAAAGGCTCGGGGGGAAAAGCTCCACAGAATACAATGATAAAACTGATAACATAAAAACATACAGAACATAATGAACAATGGAAATGAACACTTTTAGGCAAAGAATACACCATAAACACAGACTAGAAGGATACACAATCTGAGCCAGCAAACTTTTCACACGGATGCTTCTACAGTGCCTGAGCTCTCTCATCTTCCATAGTGCTTTATGGCTCCACTCTTGCCTCAGATCAAGTTTGCCCAGAATGGGATGCAATAGCACTGGGAAACACATGGCTTAGGTAGGCTAGGTGTCTACAAAAAAGAATGTGTCATTTTGGAAGGGGGGGTGGCAGGCAGTACATCAAGATGGACGGAAAGGGACAACAAGGATCTATTACTATAAGAAGGTAACTTTTGTATCTTATGCTGTCCTCTCTATCCATCTTGAGGGTTGGGACAGTATTCCCATCTACTCTTTGCCCTGGGTCATGACAAAACTCCCCTGAAGATGGTGGAACCAAGGGAGCTCTAGACCATGATACAAGTTCATGTTTACAGTGCTTTATGAGGGTATGCATTGTTGACCACATTGCTGCAGTGCAAATATCATCCAACAGTGTAGTACTTGAAAATGGCTATAGAGGATGGATCCAGTAGAATGAGCTTTTGGGTTTAGATGGTAAAGTTAAACCAGTGAAGAGTAAAAGGATATGCAATCTGACAGCCATCTAGATGGTGTAGCCTTGTAAATTATGGATCCTAGTTTGACTTTTGAAAAGAATTTGAAAAGCTGGTCATTCTTTTGAATGGACTTTATTTGGTGAAGTTCGACTCTTAGTTGGTCCTGAACATCTAAAATTATGCAACTTGTACTCTCCTAAATATGGTCAGGGAAGAAAAGAGGCAAATGAATAAATCAGTTAAAGGTGATCTTCAATGCTACCTTAGGGACAAAGAAGAAATTTAGCCTAAAAGAAACTATCTTTATGGAAAATCAAGTACAGTTGCTTGCAAAATTAAGCCTGTAATTCAGAAATCTTTCTTTGCAGAAGTGACAGCAACTAAGAATAAGGTTTTCCAACAGAGATATTTCAAAGTGGAAGCAGGCTCTAATGGGGAGATTGTGTCGAACCTGAAGTGTCAATGTGAGATCACGTAGTGGGGTACGGTGTTTAATGAGTGGTATTAAGAGAAAAGTTCCTTTGAAAAATCCCTTGCATATCTTATGGGAAACTATAGAGCTATAGTCTATCCATGGGTGATAGTTTGAAATTGTTGCTAGCTCGGCTTTAATGAAGGAGTAGCTAGCTCCAGAATTGAAAACACCTCCTAAAACCTATAGGATAGAAGGTACTGCAGCTGAAAAGGGACACAAAATTTTGTCAACAGTCCAAACAGAAAACCTTTTCCATTTGCTTTTGTACATTTTTCTAGTTGATTGCTTTTTAAGAGGCAGTTCAGATATACACTACTTTTGAAGGAAAAGCAAAGTTATTGGTCATCACTAGAATTGGAGACACTACATGATTTTGCATACTGTACGTTTTCCCACGTGTTTTGTTTCTCCAATACCATGACGTGAATGGGCCACATTCCTAACTCGGGGTATGATTAGAGTTCATGAAATTAGTATTGTTTCAGGCTTTGATGGTAATTAAGACTGCTCTTCTCAGGACCTGAAATGGGACCCAGAACTGCCTCCTTCTGAAATTCTTGCAGGGTTGCATGTATTGGTAGCATATTTAAATATGATTGTTAATTATTGTTTATTAGACTGTTGCACCTACTACTATTGCAACTGTCTGGATATCTGTCTCCCATAGTGCTCTTGTTTCTGTTTGCAAATCCTGGTATTTTGTGTACATAAAACACTGTAATCAACAGGTGCAACAATTTCACTGATCAACGCTACTTTTGTCTTTTTTTTCCCATGGACTACTACAGTGGATATAAAAAGTGTACACACCCCTGTTAAAAAGCCAGGTTTTTGTGATATAAAAAAATGAGACCGCAATAAATAATTTCAAAACTTTTCCCACCTTTAATGTGACCTATAACCTGTACAATTCAATTGAAAAACAAACAATTCTGTTAGGGGAAAAATATAAAAAAAAATACATGTACAATATGCTGGTTGCATAAGTGTGCACACCCTTAAACTAATACTTTGTTGAAGCACCTTTTGATTTAATTACAACATTCAGTCTTCTTGAGTACATACATGCCATTAATTAAAGAGACTCTGATTAACCCCAAATAAAGTTCAGCTGTCCTAGTAGGATTTTCCTGACATTTACTCAGTTGCCTGTTACAGCAAAAGCCCAGCAAAAGCCATGGTTCGCAGACAGCTTACAAAGCATCAAAGGGATCTCACTGTTGAAAGGTCTTAGTCAGGAGAAGGGTACAAAAAAATTTCCACAGCATTGGATATACTATGGAACACAGTGAAGACAGTCGTGAAAAAGTGAAGAAAATATGGGACAACAGTGACGTTGCAAAGAACTGGACATCCCTCCAAAACTGATGAAAAGACAAGACAAAAACTGGTCAGGGAGGCTGCCAAGAGACCTACAGCAACACTGAAAGAGCTGCAGGAATTTCTGGAAAGTACTGGTTATGTACTACATGTGACAACAATCTCCCGTATTCTCCATATGGCTGGACTATGGGGTAGGGTTCATAGGTATGTACTAGGCTATCTGCCCAAAGGCATTTATAAGCCTAGCCAGAATGTGTTGGCTTTCGCCACCCCCTTAGATTAGTTCCCCGTGCCTCTGTCCAGCAGAGCCACTGAAGTGATCCCCGGGGTAAACTTTCTGTTTCCCATCCACTCGTCAAGGTTTCTCTTGAAGAGTGTTAGTGAAGAGCTCTGCCTAATGTAGAATGGGAAGTCTCTGGGACAGGAACCTATCCCTCCAGCACGTCCTATTTATTGTTGTGGTGAGGTTTAGATCCCTAGAGCGTGTGGCTTGAAGAGATATGGTTTTCTTTAGGTGGAGCATGTCCATCAATTCTGAGTTGGACATGGCCTTGTATGTCAGGCAGAGATCACCTCTGAGTAGGCGGTATGCAACCGGGTTGCAAGACGGAAGCCTTTTCCTACATAGAAAAACACCCAAACCAGAACAAATGAATAAAATACAACCAGCCACAGATTCCACAGCAAATTTACTGCTCAATAAAGTACAAAAATCTCTCTCTCTCTCTCTCGGACGTCTCGGCTGAAAAAGCCTTCAAGGAGTAAAGAAACATCATAAAAGAACTTGCCTAAATACTAAAAAACATGACAATAAAACAATTAAACAATTAAATTAACAATCTCCAATTTAACTCTTCATTCAACCCATGTGGGTATAAAGTATCAAACTTAAGAATGTATACTGCTTCCTTAAACAGAAGCAGTTTTTTAAGATTACTTATATCATATAATGACACATTTATTTTTTTTCTAAAATAGTGCCTTGTAACCCTTCATTATTACTATTATGAAACTGTTGAAAATGTGTTGCAATAGAACTTTCTAATTTCTGATTATAAATATCCCTTGCATGGGACTGTAGGTGTGGTGTATGCTCTTAAATGCCCCTGTAATTTATTTTATATTGGGGAAACAAAAAGGTCATTTAAAGTGAGATTAGTGGAGCATGCAAGGGATATTTATAATCAGAAATTAGAAAGTTCTATTGTAACACATTTTCAACAGTTTCATAATAGTAATAATGAAGGGTTACAAGGCACTATTTTAGAAAAAATAAATGTGCCATTATATGATATAAGTAATCTTAAAAAACTGCTTCTGTTTAAGAAAGCAGTATACATTCTTAAGTTTGATACTTTATACCCACATGGGTTGAATGAAGAGTTAAATTGGAGATTGTCAATTTAATTGTTTAATTGTTTTATTGTCATGTTTTTTAGTATTTAGACAAGTTCTTTTATGATGTTTCTTTACTCCTTGAAGGCTTTTTCAGCCGAGACATCAGAGAGAGAGAGAGAGAGAGATTTTTGTACTTTATTGAGCAATAAATTTGCTGTGGAATCTGTGGCTGGTCGTATTTTATTTATTTATAGAAAAACACCCAATCTGGCTAAAATTTGCAAAACAATACATTAAGTCTTAAAAAGCATGTGGAAAAATGTGTTATGGTCTGACAAGACCAAGGTTGAACTTTTTGGCAACAATTCCAAAAGGTACACTTGGAGCAAAAACAACACTTTGCATCACCAAAAGAACACCATCCCCATGGTGAAGCATGGTGGTGGAAGTATAATACTTTGGGGTTACTTTTCTTCATCAGCTGGAACTGGGGCTTTAGTCAAGGTGGAGGGAATTATGAACAGTTCCAAACACCAGTCACTTTTGTCCCCAAACAGTCAGGCGTCTGCTAAAAAGTTGAAGAGGAATTTCACCTTTCAACACGACAATGACCCCGAGCATACATCCAAATCAACAAAAGAATGGCTTCACCAGAAGAAAATTAAAGTTTTGGAATGGCCCAGCCAGAGCCCAGACCTAAATCCAATAGAAAATCTGTGGGGGTGACCTGAAGAGGATTGTGCACAAGAGATGTCCTCGCAATCTGACAGACTTGGAGCGCTTTTTCAAGGAAGAGTGGGCAAATATTGCCAAGTCAAGATGTGCCATACTGATAGACTCCTACCTAAGTAGACTGAATGCTGTAATTAAATCAAAAGGTTTTTTATATTTTTTCCCCTAACAGATTTGTTTGATTTTTAACTGAATTGTACAGGTTATAGGTCACACTAAAGGTGGGAAAAGTTTTGAAATGATTTATTGTGGTCTCATTTTTTATATCACAAAAACCTGGCATTTTAACAGGGGTGTGTGCACTTTTTTATATTCACTGTATATCTGGATCTCTTGCAACTATTTTTTGAAGTCTTGGTAATGGGTGATTCCATGTGATATAACTCTCATCATTCTCTGTAATGTTTTGTGGTTCATGTTTCCAGTGCTTCTCAGCTACTTCTATAATGCAGTGTTGTTTTCATAATCCCCAATGAAACAGTCTTGCCACATTATTATGCCTTTTATATACAGGTCTTCTGCCATGAGTGTATTATACCCAGCAACAAGATTTGCAACGGTTTCCAGTTCTGTTTTACAGAACCTGCATTTGTCCATTTATCCAGTGTTTTCAAAGGACTTCATAAACCAATAAAGTGCATGCAACGCCACTATAATGGGCCACCATTATTAGCCTTTCATCTTTTGGTTTCAATTTACCTCTCCTTAACCATACCTCTGCCAAATCGTAGTCAACATGAGGTTGTTCCAGAAGATCTCTGTACTTTCCACAATATTTCAGGATTTTTCAATTTTTTTTACTTCTCATCTGATTCTTTTCCTTACATTCTTTCTTTTGTTTTCCGGCATATTCAGTTGCTGCCTGATTTTTGTCTACTCTGATGAGGTCAGCAGATAAGTATGCAGTCTCACGATTGCTGATCTATATAAGTAGTCTAGTTTGAAGAGGTGCATACCTCCTTTGAAGAATATATAATCTTGGTATACACTGATTTTTACATTTCGTTTGATAAGTATGAAGCATTTTTCTTGTTTTCATGTCCAAATGATCCAATAAATCACACCAAAGCTGTAAGTTAGAACAGGAACAGCAAATCGATTTACAGGTTGAATTTTATTCCTAGATGTCAAGGCAGTTCTCAGTATTAGCTTTAGTCTTCTGAAGTGGTCTTTACAGAGCTTTAATCGGATTTCCTAATATTTATACATTTCCTCTTGTTCAAGTTCCTTTACATCATATTCTTGCCCCACCGGGGGTTGATACTTTCTTGGTGCTACAGTTTTCCTTTTTTAAATGCTGCTTTTGCACATTTATCAAGACAAAATGTCATTCATATCATCTGAAAAAGTAACGATTTGTAATTGTGCTTTCACTTCCTCATATGATGAGCTATACAATTAATCATCCATAAAAAATAGATGCGAAGTCTTTAGCCAAGGTTGGTTTCTAGGAGCCAAACTGTAACTATAGCCTAATTTGTTAAGTAAACAGTTTAGTGGATTAAGAGCAAGAGAAACAACAGAAGTGACAAAGACTTTTCTGGAATATTCCCCTTTGAATTTCTATCCTTGGGATAATAATTTGCCATTTGACATGGCTCAGTTGCCAATTGTGTACCACTGTTTTATGGTCTCTGTAATGTAAATGAACAGTGTAGGGTGTATCCTATACATTAATTCCTTTATTCATGAATATTGGATGCTGTCAAGTGTTTTTTTTTGTAGTCTATCCATGCCATACTTAAATTCTTTCCCTTTTTACAACTCTGTATTACGGCTTTATTTAGCAACAAATCATTCTTTCTTCCACAACTTTCTTTTATTACTCTTTTGTTCTATAGCCATCATTTTTTTTCTAAATAACAACCTCTGCCTGCATCAATTCCAAGATATAATTTACATATTGTTGGAAGGCATCTTATTGGTCTATAATTCTTAGGATAGCTTGCAGGTTCACTCTTTAAGGGGCAGCATAATTTTTCATTTTCTTAACTTGGTTGCTGTCTGTTCAGGATGCACAAATTTCGACTTTTTAAGCCTTTCGATTGCTATTTCTGCCTGTTTTATTCTGCTATTACCTGTTTTTACTGTTTTTAATAGCTTGAATTGTTTATTGCACTTGCTTGTTTAAGTTTTGCTTAAAAGTTAAACAACAGGCTAATACACTCAAGTGTACTAGCTTTTGATAGCATTTAGTCGAAAAACACAGCATTTATTGTATTTTCTGCCTATCTGAAAAAAACTTGAAAAAAAAAAAAAATACTCTTGTTTTCCATACTTTTCTAATAGTTTGTTCCAGTGATCAGATTTTGCTGATCCCTGGGCTCTGTCTTGGTTCCTGTTTTCTCCATTTTCCTTGTTTGGTCAAGGGGTAGTTTCTTTACTCACTAGTGGGAGTAGGGAGTACTGAGCTGCCTGTTTGTCCTCAGAGGAGTGGTTTAAGGCAGTAACTTGTAGTTTATTGGCCATTTTGGGTCATTTCCTGTCTTTTACAGCCCCCTGCTATAAAGCACGCTTTGCGCATTAGCTTAATTAGCGGAGCTGCCACTGTTGCACACTAGGGCAGCCGGTTAAGCAGGTTTAAACTATTCGGCTACCTAAAGTCCACTCTTCAAATTTTCCTTAAAACTACCTTCCTCGAACTATACTACTGATCTAATCAGCATATCCTATAACTAAAAAGATCATCTCTACTTGACTCCAAGTAGACTATTCTCTATCTGTTAAACCTAGCACTTGCTCCTACAGTACTTATTACCTTGATACGGCACTCTTGTCATAGATAGTACCCCAAAAAGGCAACCCCCCATTTCTCGATCACCCACGTCCCCCGGAATCTTTTTTAAAGTTTTTTGTCTATCCTTCTAGCATGTCGAGGGATCAGTTGCTAGTGTCCTCTCCTGCTCAGCTGGTGAACCTGGGAATATTGAGGCAATGCTACAATTGCCTCATGTACACAGACAACCCTCTCCTCCTCCCACAAAACACAAATACATGCGAGATGCAACTATACGGCCAAACTGGAGGCTGAGCTCTCTCAACATAGGACTGGCAAGACCAGTCAGGAGGAGAAGGTTACCACACACACTATAGACCCAGTCTCACATAGTACCATTACAACCTCAAATCATACACATAAACACACAAAGACATACTCGGAGGCTCTGATCAAAATCTACCAAAACGACAGAGGCCAGCAAAGCAGACACCCAAACAACCACCACCTCAGAACACAACACCTGCAACACATAGACCTCACAGTCAGAGTGTCAAACAGTCACAGCCCTTAAGGCCAAACACAATGCCAGACACACTAGTCATTGGTGACTCCATAGTCAGACACACTGACGTCCCGCTCACCAGACTGAGTAAGGAGAAGGTCACAGTAAGCTGCCTGTCGGGGGCTAGAATCCGACACATAACGCAAATAGTCAGGTATCTCAAAAGAAGATACAAATATGACTTAGTGATTGTTTACGCTGGTGTAAACAACCTGAGACGTACCTCCTTGGACTACATGAAAAGAGACATTGAGGAGCTCTCTGATTATGTAGCCCAGGCAGGTATGACCCTGACCTTGAGCAGTATCCTACCTTCACCAAGAATGATGCCACAATACAGAGATAAGATGATGAGCTTTAACAATTGGCTTAAACACTGGTGTCATTCAAAGGGGATCCAGTGTCTGTCTGCCTGGGATGACATGCTGGACAAGCCACGCTGCCAAGGGACGGCTTGCACCTGTCACCCTGGGATTCCGGATATTGGCAAAGGCTCTTGCCACCCCATAGTGCCTTTTTAGGCAAGGCTCAAATTCTAAACCTACCACCGTAGAACACAAAAAGGAAAAAACTAAGGGTAATGCTGCTCAATGCCAGAAGTTTAAATCTCAAAATGCACACACTCGAGGCCCTTCTCAGTATGGAGAACATTGATGTCTGTGCTGTGACAGAAACCTGGTTCAAGGCTCCTGAGAGCACCCCAGCTATCAGGTTTTACCTCATATCATGTGTTCCGCCCCAAAATCCGGACAATACCAAGAAAGGAGGGGGTATCCATATTCATCAAGGACACCCACACCTCAAGACTGGTGGCAACGCACGATGCATCGGAGACCATCCAGGTGCAATTAACCATAGGCAAGACTGCTCTGCAAATTGTAGCATGTTACAGGCCACCCTCACAAACTCAGGAACCTCACATGGCCTTCCTAAAACACTAGAGGGATAAATGTATCACCAAACACCATCATACTAGGTGACTTCAATTACCCTAATATAGACTGGGAACACTACTCAAGCCCAAACACCCTAGCCCAAAAGTTCCTGGAATTCATAAACTCAAATGCCATGGAACAACTAGTCACCATCCCCACAAGAGGAGATAACATACTTGATCTCATCATCACGAACATGGGAGCACAATGTTCAACACCGAAGTATACCCCTCACTGGTGAGATCAGATCACAAACTAATCTCGCTGGAGGTCCTCATCCCACCCCACCTGAAATAAAAAGACCACAGTAAAGAACTTCTCAAAAGCCGACTTCACACTTCTAAGGACTAGTGTGGTCTCCTTTAAGGCCCCGAGCGGAAAACAGTACTCAAGCCGCTGAATCACTTACAAATGCCTTCTACCAGCATCTGCAGGACTGCATGGATAAGGCAATCCCAAGCAAAACAAAGACTCTTTGTACCAAAGGCAAGCGTCCAGTCTGGTGGACCCCAGCCATAAACAAACTCTACAACAAAAGGAGGAAGCTACTACAAGATAGAGCAAAATCCTTAAAAGGTAAGACACCCTTGATCACTATAAGTAAAAACTAAGAGCTCTCATAAAATCATCCAAAGCAAATTTTGAGAGAAAAATAGCTAAAGACTCGAAAGACAATCATAAGGCCTTCTTTAGCTATGTTAGAAACCTGGGAGGAAACTCCCAGATATGCTCAGAACTAGTTCAAAATTATGTGAAGATTACTGATCCTACAGACATTGCCAACATACTGGCTGACAGGTTCAGTGCAAACTTCTCCCCTCCCCAAAAGGAGAGATATCTATACCAAACGATTGCAGCCCCCAAACATCTCCAGCGCCCAAGTGAGAACTGCTCTCTCCAAAGCAAAAAGCACAGCATCCATGGGACCTGATGGTGTCCCCGGCTGTGTGCTCCACGAACTCAATGAGGAATTAAACCCACAGCTAGGACAGCTGTGTAATCAAAGTCTTACCTCTGGATACGCACCCAGGAGTGGCGCACTGCAACTGTGGTCCCACTTCACAAAGGCGGTGCCTCCACCGACCCTGGAAATTACCGCCCATTAGCTTGACAAGCCTTATCTGCAAAGCCATGGAGAGGATCATAATGGACCTCATAAATAAAGACATAGGGAATTTGCAGACTTTGGATCCAACCCAGTTTGGCTTTGTCAAAGGCAGATCATGCCTTTTAAACTTGGTTGACTTTTTGAAACAGTCACCAAAGCCATTGATGAGGGAAAGGCAGTCCATACAGCCTACCTCGATCTGGCTAAGGCCTTGATACAATACCCCACTCGGGTATCATTGAAAAACTCATCAGCTTAAATGTTAACCCATACATCACAAGATGGGTTGCAAACTGGCTGAGTGACAGAACCCACAGGGTCAGAGTTGCTGGCGCCATGTCAGACTCAAAGCCTGTCACAAGTGGTGTCCCACAGGGCTCAGTCCTGGGCCCACTCTTGTTTGGCATCTACTTTTCCAAGTACAAGCAAACACAGGAGGGTTATGGCTGACAAAGTTTGCAGATGACTGCAAACTGGGCCATAGTAGAAAACACATCTGACACAGATATCCTTCAGAAGGGTCTCACAGAAACGGATAACTGGTGCCAGAGCCACGGCCTAAAGTTAAATGCCAAAAATGCATAGTCATACCCTTCGGGAAAAACAAGGTTACCCCTAGCTACCAAATAGGTGGCAATCCACTGAGCACAGAAGAAGTTATCAGGGACCTGGGGACCCAGGTTGATAGTAGTCTGTCATTCGACACCCATGTAGCTAAAGTAGTTAGGAAGACCTTCTACATTGCCCACCTTATCATGAAGGGATTCTCATCTAGATCAAGGGAGGTCATAGTCTCCCTTTACTCATCACTCATCAGACCAATGATTGAGTACAATGCCCCATTCGGAATGTATCTGACCCGACACTTGCAGCAGCTGGAGAGGCCACAAAAGTTCCTCACCAAAAGGATAAAGAGTCTCAAAATCTGTCCTATGCTGCCCGACTGAAAGAACTCCAGCTCTATTCAGTCGCCACCGCTTGCTCAGAGGTGACCTTTGCCTAACATACAAGGCCATGTCAAACCCAGATTTGATGAATATGCTTCACCTCAAAAATCTAGATCCATCAGAGCCACAAGGGCGGAGACTTAAACCTCGACACGGCTATTAATAGGACGTGCTGGAGGGATAGATTCATCACCCAAAGACTCCCTATGCTGTGGAACAAAATCCCGGTACATGTGAGGCAGAGCACCTCGCTGGCCTTGTTCAAGAGAAATCTTGACCAATGGATGGGAGATCGCAGATATACCCCAGGGATTACCTCAGTGTCACTGCTCGACAGAGGCACAGCAAAATAATGGGTATAGTTCCCCATACTAAAGGGGTGGCGTAAGCCACAAAACGATGGGCTAGGCTTGTAAATGCCCTCGGGCAGATAGCCTAGTATGAACCTATGAACCTATGAACCTATAATTCTTGCTCAGGGCTAAATCGTGTAAAGATCGTACTAACTCTAAACAGAAGTTGGATACTGCAGCTGAACACAGGGTTTTCCATTTAGTGGCTTTTAACTTTGCCACAGTTTCATTAACTGTTACTTCATCCCATTTCATATCACCTACATTAGAACTCTCTATTTTTTTTTCTTTTAGTTCTTCTATCCATTCAGCATCTTTATCTTCAGTGGGGTCTATTCCATTTTTGGTGGCATTCTATTCTTTTTAGTTTGTTGCCCAAGTCTCTAAAAAATTTTTTTTGGATCATTAATGAATTGATTATTTTTCTACTTTTACTTTATATTTACCTGCATATCTTCTAAGTTCTAAGTTGTTCTGCTTGTGCTGAAATTTTTAACTTCTTGTTGGAAACAGTGTATGATAAATTTTGGTCTGTTTTGATACTGCGCATTGCTTTTACCATGTCTATTATTCAGAGTACTTTTGAAGATCTGTTCCCTTTTTATATTCTTCCAAACAGTAGTATTTTTGTCTTAATTGCTTTATAGTGTTCCTCTATTCAATGCCCCCATGGTGGCATTCTACTTGTTCCCTTCCTTTCCTTGATTACTCTATAGGTTCATAGGTGTGTACTAGGTTAATGACCACATGGACCTTTTTAAGCCTAACCATGCATACAGAATCTCTGACAAGTTCTACCACCCTTAATAAGTGTAAGCAGGGGCTAGGGAGATGAAACATTTACAAGCAGAGGCCTGTGAGATGAACCATTTACAGGCTGTCTGTCTCCATTAGAGACACAGGAACCAAACCAGGGATACATTTCCTGTTCCCCGTCCAGTTGTCCAAGTTGCACTTGAATCAGGTTGAGGCGAAACTCTGTTTCACGTGGATAGGGAGCCTGCTCCTGAGAAGACGTAGTCTTTGGGATACATACCTCTCTCTCCAGCAGGTATTATTTATATCACAGGCAAGGTTTAAGTCTTTAGAATGGTTACTTCTGGTGCTATTTGTTTTGCAGATATGCAAGAAGTCCATCAGGGTAGGGTCTGACAATGCCTTCTATGCCAGGCATAGATCTCGCCTTAACAGACTGTAGAAGACGGAATAGAGGGATACTGCTTTGAGGCAGTCTGCACAGGGCATGTTACTTATGCCCAATAATCTTTTAGTGAAAATCCTCTGTGAACATTCCAATTGCTGGATATGCCTAGTTAGGTAAATACCAAAAGGGGCACTGTACTTAATGACAGATCTGATGAATGCTGAATACAGTGAAACAATGAACTCCGTGGACCTACATGCGATACCTTTGTTTATAAGTTGCAGACCATAGAATGATTTCCTCACTTCTGCAGACATGTGATCATCAAAAGCTAAATTACTCTGTGTGTGTGTGTGTGTGTGTGTGTGTGTGTGTGTGTGTGTGTGTGTGTGTGCATGCGTGCGTCCAAGTCCCTGACTACTGTGTGGGCTCTTATATAAGTGTGTCAATATGACAGCTATCAGGGGTGGATGACTTCCCAAAGGATACTATTATGCATTTCTTGGTATTTAGTTTTAGCCCATGGCTCTGAAACAAGTTATTTTTCTGTGTCAGCTCTTCCTAGAAAACATTAGTGTCAATGGAGGATTCTATGACTGCTCTTAATTTGCAAACATCAGCAAATTTAGTCAGCATAGAGGAGTAAATATCAAAAAGGAGCAGTCCCAGGACTAATCCCTGAGGGACTACACTTGTGACTGGCCTCTCTGACGAAGTGGACTCCCCGATTCTAATTTCTTGGGTCATGTCCATGAGCCAGTTGTCTTTCCGCCAGTTGACATAAGGGTTTATACCTAAAATCTTGAGTTTGTCAACAATGTCAGAGTAGGGTACTGTGTCAAATGCCTTGACCAGTTAAAGGTAGGCAGTGTAAAACATTTTGCCCTCCTCCATTGCTTTGGTGACCTTCTCAAAGAAGTTCACCAGGTTGAGTAGACATGCCCTGCCCTTGATGAAACTAAACTGGGTTGGGTCCAGTGTTTGGATGGCTTCTTATGTCATTATTGATCATTTATATCATAATTCTTTCCATGGCTTTGAATACGAGACTAGTGAGACTTATGGGTCTGTAGATGGACCACCTTTCTCCAGAAGGACGACTATTGCTGTTCAACATTTGTCAGGCACAAAGCCTGTTTGGTGGACAGCAATTCCAAATGGCCTGATAGGTAATGTTTCATGCTATGTAGAAGGCATCCTAGGATAGTGTCTGGGCCCATTGATCATTCTTTGCCTTAGAGAGAGTACTGAGGACCTGTTCTGTAGTGACAATGGGGGAGTTCTGTTTTGACAGTATTTCCTGAGGGAAGGTGGGGGTAGAGAAAGGGCTAAAGTTAGAGCTGAATTTGTCTTCCACCAGGTTTGCTATATCTTCTGGCTCAGTATAGGTGGCTTCATTAACAATGAGCTCTGCACACAACTGTGTTACTGGCTTTGAAGTTGTGGACATAGTTAAAGAATGCCTTGTGGCTGTGGATGGCCTGGGAAACCAAAATGAACTCAGTTTTGGTAGACATCATCATCTCAGTTGTTTGTTTAGTTTGATGAGACTGCTTTTATCCTTTTGGGTTCTATGCCTCCTAACTTCTGCCATGATTTTCTTCCTTCTGTTATACAGCCTACTGATGTTGCAATGCCACCAGGGTGGCTTATTTTTTAAATTAGTTATGTACTTATTCCTGGTGGGTACAGCTGCCTCTATACAGCTATTAACATGGCTGTATGGGGTTTCTGTGAACAGTTCCATGCAGGCAGCAGTGTTCTTAGGGTCTATGGGGGTTTGAAAATTTGCCAGGTTATCACTTAATGGTAGGAAGCTAGCCATAGAGTAGTTCCCGAACATTCTGGGGTTTCAGGTTTTATTTCCACTTCAAAGGAGACCATTTTGTGGTCTATCCTTACCAGAGAAGACATTACACCGGGGGGGGGTGGGGTGAAGCACTCTCCCATATTGGTGAGGACCAGATCTTCTATGTTTCCACCCATGGCAGTGTACTAACAGTCTGGTCCAGGGAGTTTGTTTTTACAAAATCCAGGAATCCCTGTGCCTGCATGTTTGATATTGCATGCAATTCTCAGTTAACAGTAGGGTAATTAATTAAAGTTGGCCAAGAATATGATATTGGGTTTGATGGTGAGTGTTTCCAACAAGCTTAAATACATGTTATGGGTTTCCTGGGTCACAGAGGGGGACCTGTAGCTTGTAATGAAGTGGTATGGAATTTTGCCTTTGGTGATTTGAATGTTATCAGGTGCTTTGCCTGTCTGACCAGCCTTGAGGCATATTTATTTCTGAGGTAAATTGAGACACCTCCACCTCTAGTCCCTGTCTGTTTTAACTTCTCCAAGTCTTTTGGGTTTCATAGGTTCATACTAGGCTATCTGTCCTAGGGCATTTATAAGCCTAGCCAGAGTGTGTTTGGCTTTCGCCACCCATTTTAAATGAATTTTGCTATGCCCTTTTTCGAGGTTTGTATACTGTGCCTCTGTCTAACAGTGACACAGAAGTGATACCCGGGGTAAACCTACGATCTCCCATCCACTCATCAAGATTCCTCTTGAAGAGAGTCAATGAGAGACTCTGCCTAACCTGGACTGGGATTTTATTCCAGAGTGAAGGGAGCCTCTGGGTTATGAATCTGTCCCTCCAGCATGTCCTATTTATTTCAGTGCTGAGGTTCAAGCCTCTCGAGCGCATAGCTCGATGGGATTTTGATTTTCTGAGGTGCAACATGTCCATTAATTCCGGGTTGGACATGGCTTTATATGTCAGGCACAGATCGTCTCTGAGCAGGCGGTATGCCACTGAGTAGAGCTGGAGTTTCTTTAACTGGGCAGCATATGGCATCTGTTTGAGCCCTTTGATCCTCTTGGTGAGGTACTTTGGGGTCTTTCCAGTTGCTGCAGGTGTCTGGTAAGGTACATCCCGAAAGGGGCATTGTACTCAATTATGGGCCTGATGAGGGATGAGTAAAGAGGCACGATGACCTCCCCTGATCTAGATGTGAATCCCTTCATGATTAGGTGGGCTATATAAAATGTTTTTCTAACCACTTTGGCCACGTGGTTTTCAAATGAGAGATTGCTATCAACTTGGGTCCCCAGGTCCCTAATTACTTCTTCCGTACTTAATGGATTACCACCTATGTGGTAATTTGTGGGCACTTTGTTTTTGCCAAAGGGGATGACTACACACTTTTTGGCGTTTAGCTGAGATGCCTTCCCTTTTTGGGATTTTGCTCTATCATGTAGTAGCTTCCTCCTTCTATTGTATAGTTTGTTTATGGCTGGGGTCCACCAGACAGGACGCCTGCCTTTGGAGGATTGGGTCTTGGTTTTATTTGGGATTGCATGATCCATGCATTCCTGAAGGTGTTCACGGAATGCGTTTATAAAGGATTCTGCGGTCTGGGCCATATTTTCCACAGGCCCGGGGGCTTTGAAGGATTCCACTTCGGTTTTGAGGAGTGTGAAATTTGTTTTAGAGAAGTTTTTCATTGTGGTTTTCTGGGCAGGGGGTGGGGTTGGGATGTGAATATCCAGTGAGATTAGTTTATGGTCTGATCTTACCAGTGTGGGATACACTTCTGGTCTGGAGCATAGAGCCCCCATGCTGGTGATGATCAGGTCCAGTATGTTTTCCCCTCTTGTGGGAGTGGTAACAAGTTGTTCCATAGCATTTGAGTTTATAAATTCTAGGAACCTTTGGGCTAGGGTGTTGGAGCTAGAGTAATGCTCCCAGTCTATGTCTGGGTAGTTGAAGTCGCCCAATATAATGGTGTTTGGAGAGACCTTCATATTTTCCAGTGTTCTCAGGAAGGCCGAGTGGGGTTCCTGGGTTTGGGAGGGTGGTCTGTAGCAGGCTATAAACTGGAAGGCAGTTTTACCCACTGTTAGTTGCACATGGATAGTCTCTGATGCTTCGTGCTGTGCCACCAACCTGGAGGTGTGGGTATCTTTGTGAATATTGATACTCCCCTCCTTTTGTGGTTCGGTCCAAGTTTTGGGGCGA
This sequence comes from Protopterus annectens, assembly GCF_019279795.1. NCBI lineage: Eukaryota > Metazoa > Chordata > Ceratodontiformes > Protopteridae > Protopterus > Protopterus annectens. The sequence goes on from NC_056726.1 coordinate 108,986,223, forward strand.
AAAGCATGGTATGAGGTATAACCTGGTAGTGCTGGGGTGCTCTCGGGAGCCTTAAACCAGGTTTCTGTTACTGCACAGATATCGATGTTCTCCATGCTAAGGAGAGTTTCGAAAGTCGTGCATCTTGAGGTTTAGACTTCTGGCGTTGAGTAGCATTACTCTTAGTTTCTTATCCCTTGTGATACCTATGGAGGTGGGTTTGTCTTTTGAGCCTTGCCTAAAAAAGGCACTATGGGGGTGGCAAGAGCCTTGGCCAATATCCGAAAGCCCAGGGGTGACAGGTGCAAGCCGTCCCTAGCGAAGCATCGTGGCTTGTCGAGCATGTCATCCCAGGCTGACAAGCATTGGATCCCCTTTGAATGACACCAATACTTAAGCCAATTGTTGAAATTGATTATCTTGTCTTCATATTGTGGCATCATTCTTGGTGAGGGTAAGATGCTACTCAAGGTCAGGGTCATACCGGCCTGGGCTACATGCTCAGAGAGTTCCTCTATGTCTCTTTTCATGTAGTCCAGGGAGGTACATCTCAGGTCATTCACACCAGCATGGACAATGACCGAGTCATATTTGTACTTGCCTTGGAGTGACTTGAGTGCTTGTGTTATGTGGCGGATCCTAGCGCCCGACAGGCAGCTCACCATGACCTTCTCCTTGTTCAGCCTGGTGAGTGGGACGTCAGTGTGCCTGATGATAAAGTCACCTATTACAAGTGTATCAGGTGAGTTGTTTAGCCTTAAGGGCTGTGACTGTTCGGCACACTGGCTTTGTGAGCTATGTGTTGCACGTGTTTTGTTTTGGGGTAGCAGTTGCTTGGGTGTCTGCTTTGGAGGTCTCTGCTGCTTAGGCAGATTTTTATTTAGAGCCTCCGATTTCTAATACCATGACAGAAATGGACCCCATTCCTAAGTCAAAGTATGATTGAAGTTCAAGAAATTAGTATCGTTTCAATATTTGATGTTAGCCAGAAGTGCTCTTTGCAGCACCTGCAATGTGCCCACTACTGACTCCTTCTACAAGGTTGTTAGAGAGCCAGTGCAACAGTCTTGCCACATTATTATGCCTTTCAGTACACAGTCCTTCTGCCGTTAGTACATCACAATCAGCAACAAGTTGTGCAACTGTTTCCAATTCTGTTTTACAAAACCTACATTTGTCTGTTTCACCCACATGTGCAATGGACTTTGCAAACCAACATATACGTAAGTCCACTACCTTGGGCTGCCAATACCAAGCTTTTGTCTATTTTAAATTCACCTCTCCTTAACCATTCCTGTGTTCGATCCCGATCAACATGAGGTTGTTCCAAGAGTTTTGTATACTTCCAACTATATTTATGTATTTTCCACATTTTTTGCCTTCTCATATTATCTTTCACCTTATATTCTTTCTTTTGTTTTTTTAGCATATTCAGCTCATGTCTGATTTTTATCTACTTCTGATTTGATTTCCATTCCTGCTTGCCAAAGATTCTGCTAAACTAAGCAAGGAAGTCATCTTAGACTAATTCTCCTCACGTTCTAAAACTTTCACTACGTTTGGGTCTTGTAAGGTCAGCAGATATGTATACATATATAGCTAATGCAGTCACAGGACTACAATAAATTACGAGTAGGCCCTTACCTCCCTTTCAGAATGGAGGAATATACAGTCTTGGTATACACTGATATATCATTTAATAATCATGAAGCATCCTTCTTGTCCTCCTGCCTAACTGATCCAACCTTTTGTGCCCAGTCACTCACTCCAAAACTTTAAGTTAGGACAGGAAGAACAAATTGGTTTACAGCTTGGACTTTATTCCTAGATGTCAGTGCTGTTTTTAGTATTCATAGAATCATAAGAAGTTACTAGGCTATTGGCCCCGAGACCCTTACAAGTTTTGCCAAGAATTTAGCCCATGTTCTGACAAGTCAGCACCCGATTAATTTTAATATTCCTTACTAAGTTTTATTTGCATTTGTTCTTGCTTTATTGTTGAGCCTTCATCAGTTCTCAAATATTTATACATGCTCTTTTGCTCAAGTTCTTTTATATCACATTCCTGTCACAGGCTGATGTTTTCTTGGTAATACAGCTTTCCTGCTTTACAGGTCGTTTCTTGCACATCTCTCAAGACCAAATAACATTCTTATATCTTCTGAAAAAGTTTTGACCTCTTGCTGTTATGCTTTCAGTTCCTCGTCTGATGAACTATACAGTTTTAAATCATCCACAAAAAGACGATAAGTCTTTACACTTTGTTGTTTTCTGGGAGCCAAATTGTAGCCATGACCTAATCTGCTAAGTAAACAGCTTAACTGGTTAAGGGCAAGACAAAAGAGAAGCAGTGGTAAACAGTCACCCTGGAATATCTCCTTTTAATTTTTATCCCTGGAATAATAATTTGTCCTTTATCATGCCTTAACTGCAAAGTGGTTTGCCACTGTTTAATGGTTGTAGTAATGTAAGCACTCTTTTATCCATGAATGTGGAATACTGTTGTAGATCAGAGTGCAAGTGATGTGTGCTGTATCTTTAAGAAGCTTGTCAAAGCTGCACATGCACACATAAATTCCAGACACGTGCTATCCCTAGTGCCATTTTGTAAGAACAGCCACAATGACAGCATGCATGATCGTGGTTGTTAGTTTGTATATAAGTTAAAGTCAGTAATCCTATATAGTGATGTGCCTGTATAAAATAAAGCTGTTTGAACAGAACCCACAAAGACTCATCTATTGTGTCCAGAATGGGACAGCGACAACTGTCAAATGCTTTTTTGTAGTCTATCCATGCCACACTTAGATTTCTTCCCCTTTTTTCAGTTCTCCATAATGATCCTTTGTTCCACATGACTTTCTTTTTTTTACCTCTTTGTTCTAGTGCCATAACTGAGTTTTCTTCTAAATGATTATAAACTCTGTCAGCATCAATTCAAGTGTATAATTTATACACCACCAGAAGACAAATTACTGGTCGGTAATTTTTAGGATAGTTTGCGATTTTGTTCTTAAGTAGGAGTATTGTTCTTCTTGCTGTTAACCAGATTACTGTCTGTTCAGGGTGCACAAATAAATAGTTCTTACTCTTGGCCATTTCTTCATGTAAAGCTGTTAATACTTTTAGCCAGAATTTAGGTACTACATCTGGGCCTGGGGTTTTCCAGTTAGGAACTTTTCTTAACTTTGTTTCAATCTCTCTGGCCGTTAATTCATCCTATTTCATGTCCTGTACATTTAAACTTCTTATTCTTTCTTTTACTTTTTCAATCCATATTTAGCATCTTTGTTATGTTCCACAGGACCTTCATAGATATTTGTCCAAAATGTATCCATTTTTTAGTGGTGTTTTTAATTCCTTTTGCCTTGTTTCCCAATTCTCTGTAAAACCTTTTTGGGTCATCAATGAATTGCTTATTTTGTACTTTTCCTTATTTCTGTTGGTATTGATATTTTTAGTTTATTATTTGTGCACCAGAGATCCTGATCTGTTGTGATACTGCGCATTACTTTTATCATGTATTTCTGAGTATGTTTGTTGATCTGCTCCATCTTCTATACTCTTCTAACAGTGACACTTCTTGTCTTAACTGCTTTACACTTTTCTCTATTTGATACTTCCTGTTGGCATTTGATTTCTCCCTTTCCTTTCCCTTACTGCCCTGTGTTTTTGTGGTAAGATTTTATCTGTTATTAATTTAACTGCGCAGTAATACACCCTATTTACTTTTTTATTTTGCATGAATCTCTGTGAACAGTCCTAATTACTGTTTTCATTTGTTCTTTTGTGGGCAGATCCATTTTGTGAGGAAGCCTGTGGTAATTGCCCATGGCCACTTCCTAAAGAAGGGAGAATCACTGCTGCCTGGGTCAGAAGGGAGTCACCACAATAATCATGGCGATTCCTTCGGAATCTTCAGAAGTATCTTGGATATTAGTGGAAAGGTGGAAAAGCATACAGGAACATTCCTGTCTAAAAAAAAAAAAAAAAAAAAAAAAAAAAAAAAAAAAAAAAGGCACCTATCGTCCATGCCTTCTTGCAAGGAGTCCTGGAATAGAACTTTGTCAGATGATTGTTCAGAGAGGAGGCAAAGAGGTCTACACGAGGAACTCCCCACAGATGGAGCAAATCTTAGAAGAACCCCAGATCTAGTTTTTATTTGAGAGGGAAGTGGTCCTGCTCAGTTTGTCTGCCACACATTTTTGTTCTGAGAGCATGCAGGATGTCTGTAGAGTGAGACTGTACTGAGTAGCTATATCCCAAGCTAACACGGCTAATCTGCAAAGGGGGTATGACCTGGTTCCTCCTTGCTGGTTGATGCACCACATCACTGTGGTGTTGTCTGTACCCACTTGAAGAGGTCCTGGGGACCAAAGAAGGTTCACTGAATGGAGTGCCTTGATCAGGGCAAGCATCACCTTGATATTTATGTGCTTGGGTCTGTCCTAGGTGCTCCACAAACCCTGCACTTTTATCTCTCCAGAAACTGTTCCCCAAGCAAAGTCTGAAGCATCTGTGTTGACTGACTACTTTAGCGGAGGGAGGGAGATTTAAGGATATCTGTTGTCTCCTCCAAATGATTAATCTCTGACAAACAGCAGTACTGGGATCCGAAAAGATAAATGGTGCTGATGCTGGGACCAAAGATATTTCAGATACAACTGTATCTTTCACATGTGGGGTCTTGCCAGGGGTATCATGAGAATCATAGATGCCATGAGACCCAAAATCCTGAGTTATTTCCTCGTAGTGACTGACATCTGAGTGAAAAACCTTATAAAAATATCTAAATGTAAGAGCCATGTCTTCCTGTGGAAGTAAAACTCTTTGAACTGAGGTGTCTACCTGACATCCCAGGAAAACAATTCTGTGTGAGGGAGTCAAGAAAGACTTTTGAATGTTCTCTTGGAATCCCAGCTTGTGCAAGAAATTTCTAATCCAAGAGAGAGATTCCTAATACGTTAAAAAATACTCTGCACAGATAAATCTTCTAAATGTGGAAAAATGTGAATACTCTGTTGCCTGCAATCAGGTATAACTGGAGGCAGACACTTTGTGAACACTCTTGGAGCAGCAGATAGTCCAAAGGGTAAGCAAAGAACTGATAATGTGATCTAGACACACAAAACCTTAAGAAACACTTGAAGTCTGGATGGATAAGAATGGGATGACAAGCATCTTTCAAGTCTAGAATTACCAAGAAACTTGAAAGAGGAAGAAGAGATAAAAAGCTGCAAAGTGACATCATTTTGAATTTGGGCACTATCACAGACAGGTTTAGGAAAGAAAGAGCTTGAACTGGTCTCCAAGCATTTTCTTACTTTAGGACTGGCAACATCCTTGAATAAAACACTTTCCCCACCTTGGAAGGAGGATCTGGTTCTGTCACTCCTCGGGACAGCAAATAATGAAGAACAAGTGGAAACAAAACAGTCTGATCTGCAGGATGAGAAATGATCCCCTGGAAAGGAAGAATTTCCTTGCACTACCATCTGTAACCCTGATGAATAATTTTCAGAACCCATTTGCCTGAAGCAATCTGTTGCCAAACAGAAAAATGGAGATTCATATTTTCTGGAAGAGAAATACAATCAGGGTTGGTGGAGTCATAAGATCTCTTTTAACAGTCATTCAGACTTTTTGGAGTGTCCTTGGTTTTGGGAGATTTTTTTTTTAAACAAGAAACAGCTTTGTCAAATTATCACTTATGACATAGGTAATCATACACTTACATACATGAAAACAAATCATACTGACATAATCCCAGCTGCAAGCATTTTACATCACAAACGAGGGCTTTTTTGGGGCCAGTACATGCCGGTATGGCATACTGGCACCTCTGCTGCCCTGTTTGTTTAAAAAAAGACTTTCTTTTTTAAGGGCGTTCTTCTTTAAGAACACCCTTTGTGTCAGGTCGCACAGACGCAGAAGACCTTCTGTGTCTGTGCGACCAAATGTTTACATCTTCCTGGTCCACGTGTGCAAAATTTGAATTCCTGAAGATGTTTGTACTGTGGACCGCGACCTGACAAGTGAGTGGTAAGTGTGCATGTGTGTTTAAGTTTTTAAGAGGAGTGTGTGTGTGTGTGTGTGTGTGTGTGTGTGTGTAAGAAATAGGTAGGTAGGTAGGTGTGTGTGTGTGTGTGTGTGTGTGTGTGTGTGTGTGTGTGTGTGTGTGTGTGTGTGTGTGTGTGTGTGTGTATAACAAGTAGGTAGGTCTGTGTGTGTATGTATAAGAAGTAAGTCGGTGTGTGTGTCTGTTTGTGTATAAGTAGTAGCTGTGTGATATGTAACTTCTGATGCTTGCCCATGGCTGTGTAATATGTAACTTCTGATGCTTGCCCATGCCTATGTGATGTGCAACTTCTGATGGTTGCCTGTGTCAATGTACATCAGCTCCCAGCTCCTCCTACAATGCTTCTATATCTGCACATGGACTGATTCCCATAGAATCCCATACTTGAATTTTAACATGCAGTCCTTCACCCTGACTTCAGTGGGCAAGTTGTTGTTTGCTACAGATGACCTCCCAATTAATTCAAGCATGCAAAGTAAAATGTCTGGGATCTCATTGCTCCTGTTGACGTCTTGCACTAGTTAGTTGAATCCCTTCTGATCCAAGTCACCTGCCATTCTGTTTTATGCTTCCATCTGGATGCTGGCTAACCTACTCTGCTTATTTAAATGTAGGCCCTCCTCAATACTATCCTTTTTACTCCATGCTCTCATACTTTCTTTTAAAACATGTCATTCTCACCAATTAAACAGACTGGCAACTTATTTTCTCAGAACAAAACCAGGAGTTTATTGAATTACTACATTATCCAGTATCTGTGTCAGTCTATAACACGCCGGGAAATTAAACTTAAGGGTTTAGACTCTGACATTAAGAATGTTAGTATCAGATCTTCCTACACCATCTTCACATGCACTGACATTTTTCTAAATGGATATCTCCTACATCACATACATACACACACACACACACACACACACACACACACACACATATACAAAATGCTGTTGCAATTTAGAAACATGCTTTGTCTTCATTTTACTTTGTGTGATGTACTGCATCAGAAGTAATAGATTAATCTGGTATACTGTCATTATTTTCATTAATAACTGCCACCAAAATCTTTATAGGCAACACTTTTGTTATACTGTTTAAATACTTGGTCTTCTTATGTAATCAGAGTTTGTATTTTGGCATGGAAAAACAAAATATTGCCTTAACAGAACATTTATATAAACCCGAGACTGTGGAGAGTAATTCTTGATAAAAAAAGTCAGTAGTTCTGAAATCCATTGAGTTATATATGTCCTAGCTATAAAATTGGGCACTTGTTTTATAGCCAACTGCTGGTTTATGCTGCTTTGATACTGCTGGATGGTGCTAAACCTGGATGCAGGCCATGGCACCTGGTATGCTGTTTTTTTTTCTCAGGAGCACTATACATTACACATTACATGTTACTTATATGAATTTCATTATTATGTGCTCTCTAGTTTCATATTTTTACAGAAATGCAGTTTTCATACTGGTGGGCAGCCAAAAATTAGTATGTCATAATATTATTGAGTGGGTGAGTGAGGGTGAGGTAGGTGTGGGTTAATACTATTAATAAATTATTAATTATGCACACAGTACATGATGAACTTCTACAAAAGAACACTTTTTTATTTTTTAAAAAGGATTTTTATTTCTCTTTTCCTTTTCATTTGCATTACATCATCCATTTTTTACTTTAGAGAAACACTTTTTTTCTAATATACAAAAGTAATACTTTTTAATGAATAGCAAAAGCAACAAAATAAAATGTTTTTGGTAATTAAAGAAACAAAGAGAGAGAGACACATAAAGGAGTAGCTGGACTTTTAAGAAATTGAGGGGAATAGACAGGGAGGAAAGTACAAGAGTAAGTCCATGGAATTAATATATTTGTTTAGAATTTCTGAAGGAAGATGAGGAAGGTAACATATCTTAACCAGTAGAAGCATCCATTATAGGGGAGATGATCCCAGCAGTTTTACAAAAGAAAGAATTTTGAAAGGCTTTTAGAAGTTGAAGGTGAAAAGGGTAGTTGATCCTAATGAGCTTAACTGTACAGTTCCTACAAATATAACAGAAGAGCTAAAGATGTCACTAATTAAATATTTTAACAAACTATAGGAGGAGATTAAGGTACATCAAAAAACTGGAGATGGGTGGGTTTGATTTCTATTCAGATCAATGGAGGCAAGAAAAAATTATTAACTTTGGTTTCACCTGAGTAAATGGGGAAACTCCTGGTATGTCTCACAGGGCAGTACTATAGAGACCTATAAGGTAACTGGGCACAGGACCCAAGGCAGTGGGATGCTGATGTCACATGAATCTTACAGAACCGTTTAACTGATGTAATCAGGGTAATGGGTCATGGAGGAGGCTGTGGGCATAGTCTGCTTGTCTTTAACAAACTACTGCTCGCAATACAAAAACAATGTCCCTAGATTAGGCTGGGGTAGATTCTACCATGGGTAAAATAGGGCATAGGTGGTAATAGCAGCTGGATTTTTTTGAAAAAAGAATTGCTTCTGAGGTGCATTACTGGTCACTACGGAGTTCTCTTGAATCTTTATAGGTGACAGAATAGAAAGAAGCATGTTTTTTTTTCAGGTGGCATAAAGGCATTCAACAGAAGTGATCCAGAACTAAGGTCAGAAATAAAAAAAATTGCTTGGTAGTGCTGGTTGAATAAAACACAACAAATTAGATTCAGTGCAAAGTATCCAAAAGAAATCTGCAAAAAGACAGAACATAATTAAGTAAATCATATCATCTGTACTGAATGCCCTAAATTTGAGAATACTGTAGGAAAGGTTGGCTGTATTTAGACACAGTGTGTTTCCCTTCTGCTGACAACAGTTCTGGAGACTGTAAGTTTGCAGTCACTGAAATGGGCAGAGGCAGTTCAGAGGAGAGAAAGTGCAGTTTTTCATTAAGAACATAAAAGGAAAAGTAGCTTAGTTTGTTCTCAAATGTAAGAGATAAAAATGAGCAAAGAACATAGAGGGGAGAAGAGAGAGAGAGAGAGAGAGAGAAGCAGCACTGTTTAGGAAGATATTTTCTTTAAAGACAAAAATTTATGGGAACAGGAGGATGCAACCTGAAGGTGTGAGGCTGATGGCTTGATCAGGAAGTTATGTTTTTTTCTTGGAAAATTATGTACAGTTGTCAGTGCAGCAAGGTTCAGAGGAAAAATTAACATCAGGCATAGGAATGAAATAAAAAAATAAATAATTCAACATTGTGTGTGGCTGTTTGGGCACAGCAAGTATGACAGATTGAGTTGCTTAATTATTGGAATCAGGTGGAGTTTATGTCAAGGAAACAGGTCATAGATAATGTAAGTCCTGTACTGGGAGTTTTGAATAGGAAAAAACACTTGGTAGCCTTACGTGTACATGTTGAAAAACCCTTAAATTTTGGCTGGTTTGGTCATATTTGTTTAAGGAGACTTGCAGGTTTATCTTTTCTAAAAGTTTGAGTGCATGGTGCATTTATAAATAATTCCTACAATTCATATACTAGTGAGCTAAAGTTTTCACCAATTTTAATCTTTCAGTGGGTGAATATTTCCTGGAGTAAGAAAATTAAGTCTGATGGAACTGAGAGAGAGATATCCACCAGTTTGAAGATGTTACTGGATGACTGACGCAGAAGATGGGTTACAATTCCCAGACACTGCACTGTATTTGTTGGCCATAAACCTTAATTTGTGCACTTTATTGACCTCATTAGGTTGTAAATGCACATGGAAATGGAAGGGAGAAGGACATAATATAGCACCTTTGGAATTAAATAGGTATGGTCTGTGGGATGGCAGTGGTGATCCTTTGTGCTGACTGCACTACCCCTCTTGGAAGATTAGAGTCTCCTTTAAGCTGAATGGGTATGTCTCTGCAATTCTTTTGGCGGTCCATAGTAATGTTGGTGTGCCCTGTGGAAAGCTACAAATTACAGCTTGTAGTCATCTGTTGGCATAAGAGACTGAACCCTGGCTGCGACCCAGGCAACTTGAGCTTGATTAGCAGCTTACATTGTCTGTAAATGAGGAGAATGAGCAAGTTAGTCCTGGAAGGAAGGGGGATGCCCAAGTTGTTAGCTACCACAATGTCCCTCAGAGACAGGGTGACTGACTAATAAGGGATGCTGGGGCATGCAGATGTATAAATAAGATGCTTCATGGTAGTCTTCACTACAGATGCACAGAAGAGCACATTCACAATGGAGAAGGTACCTGGAGACAGAGTTCATCCATGACTAGAAAACCTTTGATGGCTGTCTGTATGATGGCTCCAGTAGCTGAGCGCACCTAGGATGGACTGTCCAGGAAAACAGGACAGCTGATGACCAGTATGCAGTGGAGACAAAAAGTACTCAGAAAGGGGACGTAGTATTAATGAGGGTGGTGGTAACTCATTTTTCATGAATTTCATATTTCAATACTGGTTGGTAATGCTGACAGAATAAATTAACATAGTAGATTCCTCTTTGATATACCCTGTCTAGCTGTATTTGAGAGACCAGTAACTGCACTGCTGTATGAGTAGCATACCCATATTCCCTCCTGCTTTGCAGTTCAGTTCCAAACACACTGTAAATTCATACTCCTCCTTCTGTTTTGTCTGTTGTTTTGTACCCAGTAGTCTGTTTGCATTCATTATTACTTTCCACACCCATTCAATTTCCATATCCATTCTTACAGTCCAGTCCCCAGCAGGCCGCCAGTATACATTACCCCATCCCATTTATCCCCCAGTTTCATATCCACGTGTCTACTTATACATGTTATCCTGCCCCATTTCCCCAATTTATTTATTTATTTTTTTCGATTCCTATTTGGTGAGTAGGAATTTGACACCCAGGAAGAAAAGGTTCAACTAGTAGGTAGGTCTGTGCGCGTGAGTGAGTGAGTGAGTGAAATGTCCAGATGTCAAGATTTTAGTCGCACATCCGTGGTCCGTTTCCCATAAAACTGTGTTTTTCTGGCAATCCCTGGCAAATCATTGAGGATTAAGACAGCAAATAATGGTAGACATTTGAGCTTTAGACTTCATATCCTTCAGAAAGTTCATACTAATGCAAAACTTTTTGTTCCATCAACGTTCTAAGTTTGTAAGAGCAATATTTAAAAGGTGTCCCTATTTTTGGACATTTGTCCTCCCATATGTGTCTTTGTCCAAATGTATTGCTCTAAAAGGTTGAGAGGTATGGTGGAGGGTCTAAGAGGGAGGTAGGGGTGTATGTGTGTAATACCTCTAAACTGTACAGATTTTCACAGAATGTCCAGATTTTTGCCTTATATTTTTGGTCTGTTCCTCATAAAAATTGTCTTTTTTTTTGAGAAATCACCGGGATGATCTAAGGATTAAAGTTGCTAACTAATGGCATGCATTTGAGTTTAGTTTCAGACTTCATATCTTTTAGAAAATGCATCCCAACAGAAATCCTGTTATTCTTGCAACTTTCTGAATTTATAAGAGCAATATTTAAAATATGTCCCTAGTTTTGGGCCTTTGTCCCCCAATTATGACAGGCTTTGCCCAGACTTCTTGTGCTAAGAGGTTGAGAGAGGTGTGTGTGTGTGTGTGTGTGTGTGTGTGTGTGTGTGTGTGTGTGTGTGTGTGTGTGAGAGAGACAGAGATAGGTAGCATACCCCTCAACTGCATGTTCAGATTTTTTACCCTTTTTTTGTTTTTTCCTCATAAAAAGACTGAAGTTGCTAAATATTGACAGATATTTGAGGTTTAGACTTCATATCTTTTAGAAAAATGCATATTAACACAAACCTTGTTATTTTAGCAATTTTCTAAGTTCATGAGAGAAATATTTATAATCTGTTCCTATTTATTTTAGACTTTGTCCAGATTTCTTGCATTAAAAGGTTGAAGTGTGTGGGTGAGACAGTGAAATGCCCTAGTTAGGGTTAGCAGATGGTTAATAATTTGCTTAGGCTCAAGCTCTGTACCTTAGCTACAGGAAACAAGAGCCTGAATTCTCTACCCAAAATATGTAACTGTTTTGCTTAGCAAATGGTATCACTGTTGTGTGTTTAGAGTGTTAAAGCAGTGTTAGTAGCACAGCAGGTAGCATAATTTTGTTTTGATGCAGAAGGCTGTGGGTTCTGTTCCCACAGCATGTAGATGGATTCCTGATACTGTGTTGGATTTTAAGAGGGTGGGATGCTGCAGTCCTGAGTATGTCCTCCTTTGGATAAGATGCCTAGAAACCATGAACCTGTCTGCCATCCATTCCCTATTGCAATATTACCAGCTTATCATTTTTAATGTAACATAGGCAATGTATTCTTCAAGGGCAGCAGACAGTGAATTTGTAGATGAAATACTTAAATATAAAGTTTTTAGGCTAGCAGCAACCTTTTCATTAGTTACAGTAAGATCTCTTTAATGTGGAATTATTCAGATGACTTTTACTTCTGCAGAGACTGTGCATGTTGACTGATATTGGTGGGTTGTAATGACAGGGGTTTTATGGCTGAAATGTTCTAAATTGAGCTGTTTTGGCATTATTGGTTTATATGTTTTGTTTCTTTGCTTACTGGCTATAAATTTAAAACACACTCTAACAAGTGGTGTTGCATTATACAAGGGATATAATTTCATTATTATATATTATGATTCAATACAATCAGGAAGGTGAATCAAAGAAATTTTGCATGGTCCTAAAAATGTGTGCAAGGGGTCTATGATTTGAAAACAGCCCAAAGGTAAACAATCTGCCACTGACCAGATGCATTTTCTTTGAATGTGGGTTTCAATGCTGTTTCAATGAATGTGAGTCTCAAAGTCACAGAAGTTTTAATGCCAAGTCTGTTTTCATTGTGAGACTATATTGCTTTGTTTAACAAACGTCTATCAGTGTTTGTGCTGGAAAATTTAAAATAAAAGTTTTAAATTAAATCCAAATATCTGTAATCATTGTAGACGTAAAGCAGAAAGCAGTATGCACACAGAGTTTTGAACAGTGTTTATGGCAGCTGGGGAGAAATAGCCAAATAATGGGACACTGGAATGGCTGCGTGGGGGGGGGGGGGTTGACCATACCACTACCTGTTTGTTTACAAAAAAAGCAGTGTTACAAGCCATACTGACAATCACAGCTGCAAACATTATACATCACTTATAATCAACCCAACCATTGCTGGTCAAACAGTATGTACCTCATTCATCTCCTTCCTTTTTTAAAACTTATTCCTCCCAGTATGTATTGTTCCCACAATTCCCATTTTTTCCTATGTAATTTGCGCCTACCCTTTTTTAAAGATCCCAATTCCAGTTACTATATTCAGTACTTCTAGTACAGTTGGTTTAGACTTTGATTTCCATTTTCTAGTAATTGCTTTTTTGGCAGCCACGAAAATTAGACTCAGCAAGCCCTTACTATGTCTAGCTAATTCCAATTCTTTATCATACCTCAGAAAAATGATTTCCCTAGTTACACCAATTTACTCACCCAGTATCTCCAACACAGTAGTCTGCAGGGAATCTTCAAATTCTGGCAACTCATAACGCTCCCAGAAAATATGTTCCCAATTACCTCTTTCTCCCCATCACACCTCCAACATTTCCTGTCTACCTGAGGAAAAATTATCTGGAGTCTACCTGGGGTATAATAATATCTATGAAAACATTTCCACGCAAAAATCTTAAATCTTCTAGATTTTCTTGCATATTTGGGAGACAAACATGCATCGCCCAATTGTTTCTTTGTGAATTGCTTATCCAATCTCTCTTCCCAAACCTTTCTAGCCTCCTGATTGATTCTTATAGTTTTTTTACCCCTCTGATTCATTCTTATAGTTATCTTGCAATATTTTATATGTTTTATATGCTCGATTAATTATTCCTTTTTAACTGCAGCTAATGCTCTAGATTATACTAAAAACTCTACCAGTGTTGATCTTTCATTTAGGACACCCCTATTTCTTTCTCTTTGCCTATACTCTGATATCAATTATTGAAAGGGAAAGCAATCTCTAACCTGCAGTCCAAATAAATTATCGATATCTTCCCATTCCATTACTTTTTCCTCTCTAGTCATTTGCTCCCAATACCTTGGTTCCTTTGCCAGTCTTCTCCAATAAATTCCAGCCCCCTCTTGTCTGCTGTCTGTATCCCTAATTGCATCCATCCCTATAGGTAGAATCTCCTTTCTCTATTCCCATGTTGGCTTCATTCTTAGAATATTTTCTGCTACTTTATGAATACAATATTCTGCACGATAATTGTTAATCTCCTTAAAGATCTGCATCCAAAATCCCAGTATGTCCTTGTTGCTTAAGCTTCCCCTTGTTTCATCATCATTCCTTTCCACGTTGAATTATAGGTTTCTGCTTGTGCTATGTATAGGAGCCTTAACTGTGTAGCTCTGAAATACTGCTTCAAATCAAGTAATCCCAATCTGCCTTGTTCTACTGGAAGAATCGGCTTATCTCACTTGACTCTTGCCAACTTCCCCTCCCAGATAAAATCCTTCAGCTCTTTATTAACTGGTATCCACAACTTCCTCTTTGGTTGAGAAAAATATGCCTGACTTGTATATAAGACTAAGGGGATTAAAAACATTTTAACTACTTGTATCTTATTATCCATATCCATGTAACAGCACTTTCAATTTCTCAGTTTTTGTATTATCTTTTTTTAGTCTCTTCCCACATATCCTTAGCTGCAACACCAGAATCAATTTAATCCATACGCCTAAATACTTTATTTTATCATGTCTCCATAAATATGGATATTGCTGAACCAATTCCTGTATGGGTACATAATTTACTGCTATTGCCCTTTCTTTTACCTTCATTACTTTTGCATCCTGATAAGATCTAAAACTGTCTCAAAATGTTCCACAACACTAACATTCTTTTCTGGTTTTGTCAGGTATAAAATAATACAATATGTAAATAGAGCCAGCTTTACTTCACTACCACGCCAATTATATCCTTGAATTTCTGAGCCCCTTGTTTTGTTTTCCAATGGTTCTAAACATAATGCAAATAACAAAGGAGAATGATGACATCCCTGCCTGGTTCCACTGTTCAAAGAGAAATTATCAGAGAGGATCCCACCCATTTTAATTTTCACCCTGATCAAACTTGCAGTGGATATAAAAAGTGTACACACCCCTGTTAAAATGCCATCTTTTGTGATATAAAAAATGAGACCACAATAAAATAATTTCAAAACTTTTCCCACTTTTAATGTGACCTACAACCTGTACAATTCAATTGAAAAACAAATCTGTTAGGGGAAAAAAATAAAAGAACGTACAATAAGCTGGTTGCATAAGTGTGCACACCCTTAAACCAACACTTTGTTAAAGCACCTTTTGATTTAATTACAGCATTCAGTCTTCTTGGGTAGGAGTCTATCAGCATGGCACATCTTGACTTGACAAAATTTGCCCACTCTTCCTTGGAAAAGCACTCCAAATCTGTCAGATTGCGAGGGTATCACTTGTGCACAGCCCTCTTTAGGTCACCCCACAGATTTTCTATTGGATTTAGGTCTGGGCTCTGGATGGGCCATTCCAAAACTTTAATTTTCTTCTGGTGAAGCCATTCTTTTCTTGATTTGAATGTATGCTTGCGGTCACTGTCATGTTGAAAAGTGAAATTCTTCTTCATCTTCAGCTTTATAGCAGACATCTGAAGGTTTTGGGCCAAAAGAGACTGATATTTGGAACTGTTCATAATTCCCTCCTTCTTGACTAAAGCCCAAGCTCCAGCTGAAGAAAAGCAACCCCAAATCATGATATTGCCACCACCATGCTTCACCTTGAGGGTGGTGTTCTTTAGGTGATGCAAAGTGCTTTTCTTGTGCAAAAGTACCTTTTGGAATTGTGGCCAAAAAGTTCAACCTTGGTCTCATCAGACCATAACACATTTTCCCACATGCTTCTGGGAGACTATGTATTGTTTTTTCAAATTTTAGCTGGGCCTGGATGATCTTCCGTGTAAGAAAAGGCTTCCATCTTGCAACCCTACTCCATAGTCCAGACATATAGAGAATACGGGAGATTGTTGTCACATGTAGTACATAACCAGTACATGCCAGAAATTCCTGCAACTCCTTCAGTGTTGCTTTTGGTCTCTTGGCAGCCTCCCTGACCACTTTTTGTCTCGTCTTTTCATCAATTTTGGAGGGACGTCCAGTTCTTTGCAACGTCACTGTTGTCCCATAGTTTCTCCACTTTATGATGACTGTCTTCACTGTGTTCCATGGTATATCCAGTGCTGTGGAAATTTTTTTGTAACCTTCTGCTGACTGATACCTTTCAACAATGAGATCCCTTTGATGCTTTGTAAGCTCTCTGCAAACCATGGCTTTTGCTGTAGCAGGCAACTGAGTAAATGCCATGAAAATCCTACTAGGACAGCTGACCTTTTTGGGGGGTTAATCAGAGTTGCTTTAATTGATGGCAGGTGCGTACCCAAGAAGACTGAATGCTGTAATTAAAGCTAAAGGTGCTTCAGCAAAGTATTAGTTTAAGGGTGTGCAACCTTATGCAACCAGCTTATTGTACGTTTTTTATTTTTTATATTTTTCCCCTAACAGATTTGTTTTTCAGTTGAATTGTACACGTTATAGGTCACTTTAAAGGTAGGAAAAATTCTGACATTTTTTATTGTGGTCTTATTTTTTTATATCACAAAAAACTGTCATTTTAACAGGGGTGTGTACACTTTTTATTTCCACTGTATAATTTTATCAGGGAATGCAAATGCTTCAGTGCCCTGCCCATAAAGTCCCAGTGCATATGCTTTCTCTGCATCAAGACCCACCAACAACAGTGGCATTTTCCTACATTCTGCTGCCCTCTAGATCATCAATGTTCTGTTATGGTCAAATATTTGCCTCCCCTCCACAAAACCACACCTAATCTTTAGCTATCAAATTTGGAATCACTTTTGCCATTCTTTCAACCATTATAGACAAATACTTTATAATCCTGGTTTAGGATTGAAATGGGCCTGTATGAAGCTGGATCTGCTGGATCTTTACCCTCATTAGGTATTAAAGCTACTACGGCTTTCTTCCAAGATGTTGGTACTTCTCCTCCTCTTAAAATATTGTTAAACAAAACCTTCCAGATCATTATCAGTTGTTTCCATCCTAGCTTCCGAACTAATACTGGAATACCATCTATTCCTGAGGACTTTCCTGTAGACTGGTTATACATCACCATTTTTATCTCATCTCCTCCTATCCTAATTGTTAGTAACTGAGTCTCATCTACCTCTAACATCGGCATATTTCATTCTTCCATAAACATTTCCATTTGTACCTTTTCTCGATTTCAATATTTCTCTGTTTTATATAGACTTTCATAGAATTTATGAAATACTTCTAATACTTCTATAGGATCTCTTGTTACCTTCCTTATTATAGGCTCCCTAGGTTTGGCGACAGCCCTTTCTACTTTCTGTTGCCTGAGTTGTTCTGCTAAAAGTTTTTGTGCTCTAGAGTTATTATCAAAAAACAGTTGCTTAACAGCAGTCTTTCTAAATTCATGCATATTATAGAGGTAATCACTTATTTTCTGTTTAGCATTCTGCAGTTGCTCCTCTTCTTGTTCTGTGAGATTTCCCCTATTCTGCAATACTTTAATACTTGTCAGTCCCTCTAAATAATTCTTGTTGCTTCTTAACAATATCTCCCTTTCTTTTATTTCCACACTATTTTTTAACTATTCTTTAATTTTATCCTACTCTCTAGCTATATATTCAGAAGAAATTCCTATCTTCTCTGATAGCTCCTGAATAATTTTAACTACCCATTCCTTAAATTCCTCTTTTTTCAACAGGTGGGAAAACGCCAATGTCTCATTTTTATATAATTACATTGTGGGTTTATTTTAGTTATAATTGGAACATTATCTGAAATAGTTATTGGGTGCATATCAAGACCTTCAATTAATTGCACATGTTCCTGGGAAATGTAAATTCTGTCTATCCTAGCCCAGTTTTTTTATCTTGTGAAAGAATATGTAAATTCACTCTGAACTCCTAGTACTGAATTCACATCTTCTATGCCAAAGCTTTTCATAAATTTGTTCCAACAGTCTACCCTCCTTTGTTATACTTTCCCTGCTGAGCCCCCAGACGCATCTTCACTGCTGCAAATCAAATTCCACCCCTCACCTATAAGTAATATTCCTTACTGAAAGCCGATTATTTCTCCCAGAATTTTCTTAAGGTACATTATAGGAGTTTTAGGTGGAATATAAATACATGCCAATGTAATCCACCTGCCTTGCCAGTACCCCTTTAGTACTACAAATCTACCATTATAGACTTTTTTATCCTCTTCTATCACTACTGGAGCTCCACTTGAAATTAATATAAGTACTCCACTTTTCCTCTGTCCCACATATTCCGCTGAATAGCCATCCTGAAAACCTTTCTTTATTAACTTCCCATCTTCAGTTCTTTCCAAGTGTATCTCCTGTAGCATAGCTATTTGCACTCTACATACAGTTCACTACTCTTTCTTTTTTTTTTGTATTTATCTGTGAGACCACTGACATTTAAAGACATTACAAAAAGTACCACTGGCTTTTTTGTTAAATGTGTAGTTCCAGCTTTTGTGTTACATGCATAAACTGTTTGGTAGGCTGAGCTTTTATATAGTTGTTTCTTGTTATATTCATTTGAGCCTATATAACATCTTACAACCATTTTTGTTTTTATGAAAGCCCTAAAAAAACAAACACACCCCAATACCCCCCAAAACCTATCAACTTAAAACTAACACAGAAAACTATGTACTTTTTCAAATATTTAAATTTTACCCTCTTAACAGGAACAAATGTCCCAAACTGACAGCCACTTGAGTTAACCTAAAAGAAATGTTATCCATGCTAAGATGCATGGTGCAGCTTGTGCTTCTAGTAAATGCTGTCTGGTTTTGCCTTATCTTTATAGCTCTCCCAGCCAGGAAAACGCCCGAATGCTTTCAGACAACATTATCTCCTATCCAATTTCTCTTTTTTTCCCTAGCCAATTTCTCTTTATCAGACTGTTTCCATGGAAATATGAGGACCAGATACAGAATTTTTAATAAGCATACATTTATTTTTAAGAAAAACATCCTTATTCAATATTCTTTTTCATTTACTTGCTTTCTTTAAAACTTGTTACTAGATCAAGCTAAGGGCCTTAATCCAGTCATTCCCCTATGCAAGAATGAGAAAAACACATTATTTTTTTTATTTTTAATCAGACTCTTTTTTTTACATTGCAATGCCTATATTTCTTAAAACTGAACAAGGATTAAGAGAGAAGGGAGAAAGAAAAAAACAGGAGCACCTGTTTACAATAGTATTCCCATTATACTTAAAACAACTGAGAAAACTTTACTTTATAGCATGCAGAGAAAAATCATACACTATACAAATATTTAGTAAGTATTAGAAAAAAAATAGTTTTATCTACAGTTAACTTTCTTCCTACTCTTCACCTACCCTAAGTATCTTTCCAAACATTAATCCCATGAAGTAGGGCATATACTTTAGAGTTCCCCAGAAGTCAACAACATCCAAAAACGGCCAATATTTTCAGATTTTCTTGTTCTGTCATATTTCACAAATATAATTATTGTTTTGTTATCCCACATTTGTCAGTTTCCAAGTTACTTGTTTTATTCCTGTTCATCTCCATTTCCCAAATCCCGTCTCTGCTTCATTTCCAATGTGCACTTGATTCTTCTAGTCAACTCTTGTGTTCCCTTCCTTCTGTCCAGCATTTTCTGTTGAAAGACTAAAAAAGGTTTCACTGGCACAACCTCTCTGCGGTCTTTATTACCAGAAAAGCAAGAACCAGAAACCCCTTCTGTTTTACAGCTCATTTTTTTGGACAAACTTTTGCATTTCCTCCTTAGCATGTACTTCATCAAAAAATGATTTTGTCCCTCCAGGGAAGAATATTTTGAGAGATAGCTGAATACAGCAGTTTGAATCTCACACCTACGTCCTGACACTCCATGAAAAGTGGAATAAATTTACTGCTCTTCTGCCTGGTGTACAATGAGTAATCATTCTCCACAAACACTCTGCTGTCTCCTACTTTTTTGACAGAATAAACTCTTTCTGCTGGTAGGATTGCACCTTTATTATTGAAGCCCTATGCTGCTTTCTTATAGCCAAGTTTAGAGGACACACAATGTGCCCTTTCAATTAACAACTTCTGCTGTGGAATTCCAGTCCAATTGCATATTTGCGCTTTCATAAAATTAACACAGTCTGGTCCTTTCAGCTTCTCTAGTACAGGTGAAAACCTCAGGTTTTCCCTACGTACTCTGTCCTCTAATTCTATTATTTTTTGAAACATCTCTTCTTGAGCAGTCTCATATTTAGCCAGGTTTTTCTTCACTTCCACCTCTGATTTTTGTAGTTTTAATTCACTTCATTTGAATATTGGTTTAAAGCTTCTTCCATTTTTTCCCAGCCTTTTGTTGTCCGAGTTGATGTACTCCATTAGTGTTTCACTTATTCTAACCAGGTCTGTGTGCAGTTGTCTTATGCTTTCCTCTATGTTACTGGAAGTCATGTCTACAGCTTGCACTGCTGTTTTGGCTGAAGAACTACAGTACTTTCCCCAGTCGGTGTTTTTTACTCACCTTTTGCAGCTGATTTTCCTTCAGGTCCTCTGTATTTCTTTTTCCCTGGCATCCAGACAGTGCACTTACTAGCCAGTTACTGAAATTTACCTAGAAACATAAAATTCCACTGGCCTTCTCTGCTGAGTTTCTGTTTTCACACTGGTAGAGCTAGAATTATGTTATTCAATGTGCGACCATCTTGGGAGACTTGGTGTTGGGAGGTTTGAGATTTCTTTTTGGCATCTCCTTGACAATTCTTATTAAATGTCTGTTTACCTGAATTTTGTTGAGACTGCTTATTATGTTTTTTGCTGAAACTGGATAAGGAGAAAGAAAATCCCTTTGACAATTACGAAAAGGATGGCTGAAAAATCTTAGAGATGCCATAGATCAGCTAACCCCTTTCATCACACTTTTGGATCACCTCTGTAGCAGAAGGGCCGAAAACTAAATATCTAACCAGGGGAGAATTAAAAATCTAATTTTTATCATCATCTGGGAGATTCCGAGAATGCAGCCAAGCAAACCTCCTTGAAATTGTACCAGTACTCATACCCTTGGAAGAAATACAGTCACACACACACACTGCAAACAATAAACAGTGACATGTGCAATAGAAAAACTAGGTTATTTAAAAGTAGATTTTTCTTCACAAGAAGAAACTGTAGATGAAACATTCCTCGTATTTTCACAATATGTCACAATAAACTTTAAAATTCAAGCCTGACAATATAAAATTCTGAAGCTCAAAGATGCAGAAGTGCACACTCCCCACCCAAACCTATCAATAATTTTCCCATGTTTATTAGAAAGGGTAAGAGTGGAATTAACTAAGTGCTTAGCAGCAGAGGAGTCAACTACGGCTATAGCTACTGGGTCAGGTTTGGGAACAGTGTATAAAACTGAGGAACATTATACATCCTATCTGCCTTTTCAGGGACAGTTAGCTATCAATAAACTACAACAGACAGGACAAGAGGAATGGGTGTAGGTTTTGGAAAATCCTTCTTTATCAACTCACAGCATTTTTAAGGAACCAAGAAACCTTAGTGTTCTCCCACTGAAAACACTGGGACATTCTAGCAACAGTCACAAATAAAGAGATCCCTCCCACAGCGAGAATCAGAAAGTGAGCTTTCCTCAGAGTCTGAGTCAGAAATCTGAGGACAAAACCCTGAATCCATCCCTGCATCTTCCTGTTCAGATTCAGCATCTTGAATCTCTTCAGGAAAGGAGACATCCCACTTTATTTTACTAGAATCTACTCTACAAGAAAGATCAACAGCGTGAAACAAACCCTCAGGCAATCCCAGTAAACTACTCCTACCCAAACTAGTTTGAGGAGGAGTGGATACATGCTTGCATTTTCTGTTTTTTATTATAGGAAAAATGGGGCCAATCGTGTTACTAATAGCAGCTGTTGCCTCCCCCAGGTGTGGGTACAGCATTCTGACACAACAGGGAAACCTTCCCTGTTCCCTCTCTCAGACTAACAAGAGTGGTTCTCCCTTTCTCACTGAGAGAATACCAAAAGCCATAGAGGATGTGGATAATTCTCGCTCCACACGGGCAACACCAGAGGTATCCAAGATAAAAGATGAATGGTTATACATACAACAAATGACCACAGCAGAGTCACCCATCTGTGGTTGAGGCAAACTGCACGCCTACTGTGGTGGTAAAAGTTGTTTGCTTAACTTTTTCTTTGTGGCTGTAAGAAGGCCTGATTACGGGACTGACGATCTGTTCTATCAAGCTAAAAATGGTGCTTGTATCCAAGGGAAAACAAGCAACAATGCAAGTTACTTTTTTTTTTTTTTGTTACAGAAAAAACATAGCAAAGAACTTTCAAACACTATGGCAGCCCCACAATGTTAAAATTTATTAGTTAGATAATGCTACTTTTAAACTGACAGAAATGAATTCTCCCTTAAAAGTACATTACCGTCGAAAAACAATCCATTACAACACAACACTCCTAGTTTTAAAATAACTTTCTTGAAGAGGAAAGTAATAAAACATCAGTAAAAAGCAAGAAAACTGAAGATTTCCTCCCAAAGGAAAACTATCTGCCCAACTACGGAAAGCATAGGCTGATCGTTGATCCACAAAAGCCTCAGAGGGGTGTAGTCTTCAGCAGCAATAAAATTCTGAAGGGCTTCGTGCCCAGATTTGTCTTTTAGTCAGTTCAGCTCAAGCTGCTTGACAGCTTGGGCCCATAAAAGGTGCCTTAAACCTCTGGAAGCTGGCCGGATGTTTTATATCCTTGGCAGGATATAACCAATATGACTAAGGCTACTGCAGCAGTGATCAATATGAAAAACGTGGTTTAGTTCCTAGCTCCACCCTCAGTTCACTGATAATTAATCTTAACTGCCCTGTTCTAATTTCTCCATAACTCACAAGAGACAAAGCTGTAGTTTCTTTCCTAGACTAAATATGCAATTGTAGGCAGACCTAGTCTAAAATAAGCAGACCTAGTCTAAATATGCAATTGTAAGCAGAATACAAGTAAAACACAGTACAAATAAAATACACCACAATACACAGAACAGAAGTAGGCAATGAAGCATTATAAATTACAGGAAAACAAAAACAAATCAACCTTTCCCTCACAGCAATCTATGGCAGATTCCGAGTGACCTTTTCCAGTACAGCTTCTATTTTAACACTGTTACTAGTTTAGCTGCACAGTAATCTATCCTATTTATTTCTGTTATATCACATACATTTCTCGTAACAGTCCTGACTATTCTATTCATCTATTTTACCAATCTAACATTTTGAGTCTTAATTTCTGTAATCTATTTTTTTCATCTATCTTAATATATTTATCCATCTCTATTAAATCGAAAACATATTTTTCTTCTAGACCAAGAGCATCTTCTTTCCTCTGTTTAATGCAAGTATTCTACAGAAAGTTCCAGAACATCTTCCTATGACATATCATCTTCAAATGCATTCTGCTTCAACCGTTGCTCCTCCATCTGGGGACCCACTGGCTCATCACATCTTAACATTACCTATGTCAGAGCTTCCACTGTTTCCAGCTTCTTCCCTTGTTATGCAACTTCAACTGGACTTCTGCACTAGTCTTCTGCAGAATGCTGCAGAGCATCACCATGTGATACCTCCAGCTCTACCTGTTGTTCCTTAATGTGGGGACCTGTTGTTCCATCATACTGCAACACTAAGTGTGTTGGAGTCTGCACACTAAACTTCTCAGATAGTCCATTACTTCAATTTTTATTTATTTAACATCTATATTTCTAATCCTCTTTCTACATTCCCCTTTGGGATCTTATTTTTAATGCTGTGAAATCTGCCATATTCAGATGCCTTTGTCTGTATTTGTCTTCAAATATATTTGCAGCTGCATCTTTTGCATTTATTAGTTTGGCTTTCTCCACTGAATGTGTATGATGGCACCACATCAGATCTTGTTTTTTTCTTTCTCGTGTCTATGCTTCTTATTTATTCCTTTCAAAAAGCCCTGTTTTTTTGTTCTGTGTACACTCAGTTCATGTGTCACTTCTTTTTCCAGGCAGCCCAATGTTTGTCTATATAATGTTTTTCATTGGTTTGTTCTATTAAATCACATGCATTTTTGTCTGTAGCTTTCAACAGTTTTTCTTGTGCAAGCACATTTCTTTCCTCTAATTCCTCTTGCTAAATATCTTCTGTCTGAAAACTCTGGGATTTTTGAACAACAGTAACTACATAATTTCTTCCTTTTTCCTCAACAGTTCACTTAGTCATCTGTACTCCTCTTTTTCTGGCCTGTCAGATTTTGTGAATTACTTTTTTTTTCCTACCACAGAGGCCATCCTCCCATTGAGCTTAGCCTAATCCTGTGGTAGAGATGTTTCCAAGTCCTGAGGTTACTACATGTCTTTTGTCCAGTCTTGGTACCAGTGCATACACTTTTTTCCTGGCACCTTTGCACATGGTATTCTTTTTCATTTTTTGACCTACCTTTCCCCATGATATGCAAAATACAGTCTATATATCATTATCATCTTGGTGACATTTTAAAAAAAGGGTCTACCATGTAAACGTATTTGGCAAGACTTGAGGATTAATTCAGTTCCAGAAATTCAGTGATACTACTCTCCTTTTATTGCTGATAACATCTCTTCACTTGGACTCCTATGTGGTCAGCTTGAGAGAACTGATGTCCAGATAAGGTTTGTGGGAGAGGTGACGCAGAAGATCTGGTTATGGATCCAGAGACCATGGTGATTAGGTTAGACGAGGCCAAATAGTCGGGAATCAGATATGCATGGGCCAAAAAGGAGTAATAAGAATGACTCTTGCCTTGCACAGGAATGATTTCTGTAGGAACTTTGTCATGAGAGGAAGGGGAGGAAAAGCTTACAGTAGTCCTGAATGACTAGAACGTCACTTGTTAACAGTCTCCGTGGAGGGGAAAGACAAAGCAGCTGTTGCACTTTGGATTGTGGGGAGAGGCAAAAAGACTGCAGCAAGGGTAGCTGAACATTTTGTCTGCCACTGCTGGGTTGAAGAACAACTCAAAAGGCATTAGAATACAGTGACTGAGCTTGTCTGCTAACAGTCAGTAATGACAGAATATGCATAGCTATTAGAAAGTGTTGTGAATACACAGCCTACTGCCACACTCTTATGGTCTCCCAGCACAGTGGGTAGGAACAGGCTCCTCCTTGCTTGCTGTTGTACTATACCAATAAAGTATTGTCTGTGTAGATGGAGATCACAAACTGAAAAAGGACTTCATGAAGTGCATGCAACACTAGGAGGACTGCCCTCATCTCAAGAGCACTGATGTGAAAGTGAACCTCTAGCCAGGTCCACATTCCTTGGACTTCTCTCCTCTCATAACGCACCACACCCAGAGAGAAGGTGTCCATGGTAACTGTGGCTAATGGAAACAGAAACTGAATGGGGTGGCCCTCTTGGATAGGCAGAGATGGAATCCACCATTGTAGATATTTGTGACAAAGTGGTGGTAGAATTATGATGTGATGAAGGGGATGCTGTAGCCTGAGACCACTGAATACATAAGAGTCCACTATGGTACTCTCATGAAGTATGGAGAACTAACATACTGGATGCTGCAAAAGTGTCTAACAGGCAAATAAGGAGGAAGATGGAGAAATGCCAATTTTGAGGATCTCCTGCACCTGTAGCTAGAGAGAGAGCAGCCTTGAGTTTGGAAGCGTTGCAATTTGAGTTGTCATGTCTAGATGGCATTCTATAAAGGCTAACAACTGAGCAGACTCAAAGTTTGACATTTTTGAAGTTTTTGGCAACACCCAAAGACCAAATGCCAACAAACAGTAAATACCTAAGGGTCTGTGGTGAGACGAAAGGGTAAAGTTCAGAACTGGTAATGACAGTTTTCAAGCCAAAAATGTAGAAGCTTTCTGGACTGCTGTGAAATCTCAATGTGAAAGTGGGCATCCTAAAGGTCTATCAAGCATATACAGTTCCCCCTTCTGTAGGAGCACAGGTATGGACTGTAACACAGCCATTCGGAATTTGGTCTTTTTGCATATGCATGTTTAGGCTGCTGAGGTCCTTGTTTTTCTTTGGAACTAAAAAAAAATCTTGAACAACTCTGGATCCTCTCTGGTCTGGCAGGACCTCTTGGATGGCTCCTTTTTGAACAATCTGCAAAATTTCTCATACTGCAGCCCTTTTTGGTGGGGAGCTATATCTGAAAGGACTTTTATAGTTTGTTTGGGGATACAGACAAATGGCGTGATGCAGCCTCTGGATATCATTTTCTTCCTCCAGGAATCTTCTGTGATGGCTGACCAACTTTATTGGTAAAGGGATAAATGTCTCTCAACTCCATCCAGAGGGAGGCAAATCAGGCAACTTCTCAGGAGTGCTGAAAGGGTTTCTCTGAAAACGGGATTTTCCCCCCAAACCCTGGGGTGGCATTCATTAGAGTTCCTCCTTCTGCCACAAGGGGATCTGTCCAAAGATAATATGAAAAACACACTGATTTCTTAAACCAGAAAACCCTTTTATCATTCTTTGATTTCTGGAAAGGGATCATTGAGGTATAGTAAAGGAAAATCCAACAGCAAGCAGTGTTTTTCTTTCTGCTCACTCTTTGTTGAAGTATCCTTAAATTTGTTGCCGAACAATGATGTTCTGTCATAAAGGACATTCAGGAAGGCCACTGTAAAGTTGTCTGTGATATCACACAGTCTCAGCCAGGCATGAAGGCACACCACTGCCCTCATAGTGCCATTGGCTGCATTAGATAGCAGCCACATGATCAAGTTGGTAATAGACATCACAGTGGATAACTGGACTTTTGTCCAATGTTGGAAATCTCCATAGGGAATCTAAAGTCTACTTAGCCAGATCTTCTTGGAACAGTGCTATGTGAGCTGCATAGTTTAACATCCTCAGGGAAAAGGTTTCTGAGGCATAAGCTTGCCTTCCAAATCGGTCCGGCATGCCAAATTCCCTATTAAGAGGATGGACTGTACAGCTTTCTTCTGACAGCTCTTTCTTTGTGCCTGCTGAAACTGCAATGGAAGCTGTCAGGGGGCCCTTACTCTAATATTGATGGTTCTTGGTAAGTCTTAATTTTATCTGGTCTCTGAGCAACAGTTTCCACCACATCGAGGTTTTGCCATGCCCTCTCAGTGATGAAGTCTATAAGGCAGTAATTGGGAGATATCAGTCATGAAGCAGACAGGTCAGTTCTAAAAGACTTGAATACTTTCTCATCTTGGGAAGGAGTGTCAGTGGGCTAGTTCCCTCTGGCTCCAACTTTGGAGAAGTATAGGAAAGTACAGTTTTGTACCTACCATAAATGTAGATGTTCGAGTGCTAATACAGCTGCAGTCATAACAGATGGGGTTTTCCTGCCGTCAGGCGGGTCCTCGGTCGGCCGAATTCCAAAGTCTGGGTCCGGCGTTGGTTGTCGTCGCTTCTTCCCTGATGTCAGTGCGACAGGGGTATAAAAGAACCAACTGACGCCATTTTCATCAGTTTTTCTTGCCCCAGATGTCAGGTGCCCCCAGAAGGAAGGCAATATCTAAATTTATGTAATAATGCAATGCAATATAATCAAAAAACAGTAGTTGTAAGCAAATACACCATAAATGAATACCCCAATCAGGTTGTATGAGTAGGTGTTAGCCAATAGGCCTGTCCCAAGAGGGGAAGGAGGGAGGGAAACCTGGACTGCAGCTGTATTAGCACTCGAACATCTACATTTATGGTAGGTACAAAACTGTACTATGTTCATCGTGCATACAGCTGCAGTCATAACAGATGGGTAAAGTCCCAAAGCTATAAACGGGGTGGTAGGCACTAGGTGGAATTAGGAGGAGCCAGGATGCCCTGCAAGACTGCAGTGGCAAAGCCTGCTCTTGTTTTGGAGTATAATGGTAGGTGATAGTGCTTGGAGAAGGTATGCACAGAACTCCAAGTGGCTGCTTCCAAAATATCTTTGGTAGGAACCCCTCTGAGGAAAGCTGCAGAGGTAGCTGTGGCCCTTGTGGAGTGAGATCTGATGCCTGCAGGTACAGTTTTACCATGAAAAGAGTAACAAAAGCGTATGCAGTGGGCTATCCATTTCAAGATTGTCTGTTTGGAAATTGGCTTCCCTTGAGCTCCTGTAGCATAGGACACAAAGAGTTGTTCTGATTTTCTGAAAGGCTTTGTTCTGTCCAAATAATAACGCAGCTGTCTGTGGATGTCCAAGGAATGTAGTAGTCTCTCCCCTTTGTTTTGAGGATTAGGGTAAAAGGTAGGTAAGTGGATAACCTGATTCAAAGCTACCCTGGATACCACCTTTGGCATAAAGGACGGATTGGTTCATAAGGAAACTCTGTCCTGATGGAAAATGATGAAAGGCTGCACAGCCATGAGGGCTTGTAGTTCCGATACCCTGCGAGCTGAGGTGATAGCCAGAAGGAAGGCTGTTTTCCAGGACAAATATTGCAATTCTGTTGAGGCAGCTGGCTCAAAAGGAGGCAAGGTCAGTTTTTCTAGAATGAAATTGAGGTCCCAAGCAGGTACTGGTTGTTTCCTTGGGGGTTTTATATTCTTAGCCCCTCTGAGGAACTGTCTTAAGAGGGGGTGAGAGAATAAAGGAGGATCAGTGTTGTATTCTGCAGAAATGGCTGAGGCACGAATTTTGATGGAGGAGAATGAAAGTCCACTGCTTAGCATCTCAGCTAGATACTGTAATATTTGAGGTAAATTCAGTATTCCAGGATTCTGGCCCTTTTTCTCATTCCAGGCACAAAACCGTTTCCATTTTGCGGAGTAAGCTTTTCTAGTAGAAGGCCTTCTGGCCTCCAAAATGACATCCTGCACCTCCTTGGAGAGTAGGGTCTGTTGTGAAGTTAAGGAATCTTCCATGCGGCTAGATTGAGTGTTTTCAGCTGACTGTGAAGGGTTTTGAAGCTGTGCTGAGTCAGAAGAAGAGGCATTAGAGGTAGGGTCCATGGTGGGGAATGCGTCAGGCTCCTCAGTAGTGGGTACCAGTGCTGTCTTGGCCAGTCTGGAGCAATGAGAATCATCTTTGGTCTGTCTGCTCTGGCTTTTAATAGAACTTTGGGCAGCAGAGGGAGAGGTGGAAAGGCATAAACTGTCATTGTTTTCCAACTGAAAGAGAGTGCGTCCACTCTCCAGGCCTGTGGATGAAAAGTCCTTGAGCAGAATTTTGCCAATTGGTGATTTTTGTGGGAGGCAAAGAGATCTATGTCCTGGCCTTCCCCATGCTTGAATTATCTCTGTAAAAACTTGAGGATGCAACTTCCATTCGTGTGGATCTGTCATATTTCTGCTTAGGTTGTCTGCCAGCATGTTTTCCTTGCCTGGCAAGTACTGTGCTTGAAGTTCAATTTGTAATTCCAGAGCCATGTTCCAAAGAGACATGGCCAGCCTGCATAGGGGCTATGAATGGGTTCCTCCCTGTTTGTTTATGTACCACATTACTGTGGTGTTGTCTGTCCTTATCAATAGTTGACCTGGATGCAGAAGGTCTTTGAAAGCTATAATAGCATTTATTACTGCTAGCATTTCCTTTAGATTGATGTGTATCTGCTTTTCCTTTTGGGACCATTTGCCCTGAATGCACCGATCTGTCATGTGCGCCCCCCAGGCGTAGTCCGAGGCATCTGTTGTGATGACTTGATTTGCTTGAGGCTTGCAGAATGGGAGACCTGTGTTTCTTTGGCATGCTTGAGCCCACCACAGAAATTCCTTTTGAAGACATGGAATCAGTGGTATTATTGTTTCCAAACTGTGGCTGTGTTGAGACCATAGGTTTTTCAGGTACCATTGAAGTTTCCTCATATGCAGCTTTGCACATGGGATTAGTAGGATGCACGATGCCATGAATCCCAGAGCCTGCAGGATTTTCCTTGCAGTCAGCCTGGTGAAATTTGCTAGTTGTCTGAAGTATTGTGTTAATTGCCCCTGTTTCTCTGGCGTGAGGCAGGCCATCTGGGTGTTTGTGTCCAAGTTGGCACCCAGGAAAATTATTGTTTGAGAGGGTATCAGCCTTGATTTCATTTGTTGACTGTGTATCCCAGAGAATTCAACAACATTATTACAAAAGCCAGATGTTTCAGAAGTATGTGCTTGCTGTCCGCTTGGATCAGGCAGTCGTCCAAATATGGGTAAATTTGTATCCCTTGAAGTCTGCAGTAGGCAATTACTGATGCCAGGCATTTCGTGAATACTCTGGGCACAGTAGATAAGCCAAAGGGCAATGCAGAGAATTGATAATGGGTTGAACCTGCAAGAAATCTGAGGTATCTTGTGCAATCTTGTCTGATTGGGACATGCAGGTATGCCTCCTTGAGGTCCAATCTTACCAGCCAAGACTCCTTGCCCAGCATGGGAAGAAGCTGCTGTAATGTGAGCATCTTGAATTTTGGCACGAGTAAAAATGTGTTTAGGATGGATAGGTCCAAAATAGGTCTCCAATCTTTTCCCTTCCTTGGTACCAGGAATAGTCTGGAGTAAAAACCTTGACCTTGTTCTTGTGTAGGTACCTCTTGAATAGCTTTCATGTCCATGAGATCTGAAATTTGTTTTTGTGCCTCTGCCCTTTGATTGTGTGGCAGGTTTGGCATGCCTCTCATTTTTGAAAGGGTGTGAAAATGGAATCTGTAGCCTCTGTTTATAATGTCCAGGATCCATTTGTCTTTTGTGACAATATGCCAATTTTTCGAAAATAATGCCAGTTTTCCGCCTAAAGGTGCTGCCATCTGAGCCTTGCTTAGCATGCAAAGGGGAAAGTCATTGGGTCTACTTTCTGAATGGCTGTGAACTTTCCTCACCACCTCTTTGTGTAGGAGCTTGCCATTGTCT
Source organism: Protopterus annectens (assembly GCF_019279795.1). Lineage (NCBI taxonomy): Eukaryota > Metazoa > Chordata > Ceratodontiformes > Protopteridae > Protopterus > Protopterus annectens. The sequence continues at coordinate 109,017,207 of NC_056726.1, forward strand.
GCCTCTAAACGATCCTTGAGATTGCCCTCTGCCCCCCTCAGGCGCCTGTATCTACCTTTTTGGGGTCTGTCCGTGGCTGGAAAGGACCAATTTTTGGAAGGCCAATTTCTACTGAAATGTGGAGGTTGTACCTGTAGGAAATCTTTCACTGTTTGCATTGATTTAGCCTTTTCCTCCATTTTCTTTAGTACCTCCTCAGCTTTAACACCAAACAATACATCTTTTTGCAGAGGGGCATCTAGTAATTTATCTTTGACATGATCTGGTAAGGCTTGCTCTTTGAGCCTGGCATGTCTACGTATGACTGATCCTGTAACAGCAGCTCTACATGAGGCCTCTAAAGCATCAAAACCACATTGCAAGGTATGTTTACCCACTTGTTCTGTACTATGCATCAAATCCTGCAACTCCTTCAAGTCTGGTTGTTCAGGTTGTGTCATTTTGCTTCTCAACTGTGATAACAGAAACTGTTGGTACTTTAACATATGGAACTGGCAGTTTAACGCCCTCATGGTTAAGGTGGCCGAGGTGTATACTTTTTTCCCCCACCTTTCTAAAGCTCTGGAATTTCTCTCTGAAGGTAATGGATTTTTAGCAGTGGAGGCCTTAATTCCCTTGGGGCCCTGTGAGATAGTTTCTGGGTCAGCCGCATGGCTTTTGTATAGGAATTGGTGTGAGTCAGGAACCCGGTAATACCTGTCAGGCTTGACTGGGGCTGGAGGTAAAGAGTCTGGGTTAAGGCAGGCCTCCGAATACAAATCATCTAGAATGTCTAAGACAGGAGGTATAGCCTGAGGCCTGTGCTGACGGAGCAAGAGAAAATCCCTAAGCCTTTTCTTGGAGTCTGAGTACTCTTGGCCTTCCCAGTGGAAGTGTTCCCTCAAGGTATGCAAGGTTTCCCCAAAAGAGTAATCCTCAGGGGGGGAAACAGAGGGAATGGACTCCTCTGCATCAGAATCTTCAAAAGGGGAGTATGAATGTTCCTGGTCATCAGAATGCTCTGAAATAATGGAGGCCTGGTCCAAGGAGGGGGATTCTTCCTCCACTCTGGGCCTTTTGTCCGGGGGGAGGATGAGAACCCCTGATAAGAGTAATCAAATCCTCAGCCATTTTGAGCATCTGCTTTTTAGGCATGGGGCCTTGAGAAGGGCCCTGTGGAGCTTGTCTCTTAGTATGCATGGCTACTTTAGACTTAGTGAAAGCCTTGAAGGAAAAAGAAGAGGAAGGCCTGAAGACACCTTGAGAGGTGGCAGACCTGTCTAAACTCTGAGTTTCACCTCCAAGAGTGGCTTCGGTATCGGTAGTCGGGGTGTGGGCCAAAGATCCTGCGACCTCGGGTACAGTAGACACCGCCAATGAAGTGTCGTCGGTAGTCAGGGGCTAAGTAGGTGCCTCACTGAGAACTGGACCACCTGTAATCGGCTTTGGAGTGGTGTCGGTAGAAGCCGCGGACCTTGTATGTCGGTCCTTATCTTTGCGTCTTTTACTCAAAACTGGAGTCGGAGTATCCGATGACATAATGTAATTAAATTTTTTGCCAAAATAGTGTTGGGCGAACTCCGCCCGACGCTTAATGGTGCGTCTGTTGAATGTAGCACAAAAACGACAGGCCGAGACGTCGTGGTCTGGGCCTAAGCAAGGAATGCAGAGGGAATGAAAATCCTTATGCGGTATTTGCTTCCCACATGAAATACAATTATTAACTTTGTCTGACATCGGTCTGAGGCAAGAAAAGTTTCCCCAACGGGGTACTTAGCTTTCAAAAAGACTTCGGTTGCAAAATATTCGTAATCTCAGGAGCTGGCCGACCGGCACTTGCGAACTGCTTCTGCTTCCGGCACCGCGCGGCAAGAAAGACTGGTGAAAATGGCGTCGGCTGGTTCTTTTATACCCCTGTCGCACTGACGTCAGGGAAGAAGCGACAACAACCGACGCCGGACTTTGGAATTCGGCCGACCGAGGACCCGCCTGACGGCAGGAAAACCCCATCTGTTATGACTGCAGCTGTATGCACGATGAACATCAGCCTTCCACTTTATCGAAGTCTGTGTCCTGACTGTAATATTCCATAGGGGCTTCCAGATGTCTCCTCTTACATTTACACTTCCTGTGCACTTGAGGGGGTCAGTTTTCCAAAGAGTAAGAATTGTCCTTGTGCCCTTGTTGAAGGGAGGGATCAAGACCTTCAGAGCTAGGCTGTCCATATGACTGATAGAATGGGTCACATGGGTGGAGCCAAAACACTAGGAGCAACCCCTTCCCACACAGGCTGGTGAGTCAGAATTCCCTCAAACCCCTTGAAGACAGAGGTCTATGCCAATGGCATAAAAAGGCTGCATCTGAGTCATCCCCAAGTCTAAATGGGACAAAGCAGCCAGATCATACGGCTGCACCCTGCGGTGAAGTGTCAGTCAGTTTTAAGACAGAGATCAGAGCCAAGGTATTGAGTACCAAAGAACTTGAAGCCACAAATGCACATGAGTAGGTTAGTGCCAAGGGGGAGCTCTAAAACTGCTGAAATGAATGCCTGGCTCTACGACACACTAGTTTCAGATGACTTCCAAGTCAAGTGCGTCAGTGGTACCGTCAGCAGTATATACACTAGATACTCTTGGCACTGACAAAGGAATGACTAGATTGGACTTTGGCTCCAATGTCAATGACTCTGAGATGGGAGCCAGGGAAAGAGCAAACATAAAAGGAGGTGAGGAAGTCAGCCCAGTCCACCCTCAGAGTGGACGAGGGGGTGGTGATATAACTCCCATATCTATTTGTGCCTTCATGAAGGCCCTCACCATATGTTCCCAAGTGAAACATGCCACACTTCTGGAGGAAATAGTAGACCTAATAAAGGTCATCAAAGGAGGTCTTAAGCTCACAAACCTCAAGAGCACACACTCAGAGGATTGGCAGCTCAAAGGGACCATGTTCTTAGGTGATTTCTCAAGGATTACTATCATTTTAGTGTTGAAAGGGATAAGGCAATGACAATTTCAATGAGACCAGAGCAGGGGAAATCACTGGTTCAGAAAGTTTAAAAACCTTTAGTAAAACGGAAGAAGATCAAAGAGAGTCAGGAAACCTCTTTCATTTCTCCTTTTCTTTAAATATCTCTGTCTCTTTCTGTTTTTGCTTTTCCTTGGCTTCCTTCTCAGCACTTTGGGATGATGAGATGAAGACTCACTAGCTAAGTCTCCCTGGTGGCATGCAGGAGGCCTTTTAATCCAAATTCGTTTCATCTGCCAATCACAGAACAGGGGCTGACAGACTGGCAAATAAAACATTGAGCACCTACATGCTCAGGTGTGAAGCAGACAACACACTGTTGATATGGGTCCGGTGGTTAGATTTTGTGCTTAGACTTTACATTTCTTGTGAAATCTAAAGCAATTTCTATTTTACTAAGCAAATTATAAAACTATAAAAATTTAGGAGCACAACAATAATAAAGAAGGGAAAAACTGGAGATAGTGCAGTTATTATATATGCGCATGACAGCGTATACACACACACACACACACACACACACACACACACACACACACACACACACACACACACACACACACATGTATTATACATACACAAGCTTAGAAAGACCTGAGAGAGATAAATAACTGCAATTAACTGAAATAAAGTGAATTAAACTGAAGGCTGCAGACCACAAAAAAGAGAACGCTTACAACAGACTGAAGTCCAAAAATATTCTTGTCACACAACAGAAACAGTGAAAGGCTTAGATAGGCCTCTGAGAAGGATACAGGAGAAGCTACAGAACAAATTAGTGAAAACTGTCAAAAGGTGGTAGGGATGGGCAATAATCAAGTCTAGCATCACAGAAATGAAAAGAAGACAAAAAACCTTTAAAATCATAAAAAAAATTCCAACAGAAGGAGCGCTGGTGGATGACATCTGGTGAAGGAGCAGCTAATAAGATCTGAGGTAAGAGACGACTCTCACAGTACACTGGTAGATGGCAAAGTTCGAGCACTGGAGAAACATCTGTGTGAAAAGTTTGTCAGCTTGGATCTGCCACAGTGGAGGATAACCCAACCACTGACACAAAAGTAGGGGATAAAATTTAATCTAACAGTTACCAATATTTATGAAACAAGGAGTTACTAGCTCTCAATAAAGAGAGCTGACAAGACAATAATAGGACTGTTGTGTGCAGTTTTGAAGACTTTATTTTTATTAGTGTGCAAGAAGTTAAAAGTCTGTACAGAGAAAAATAACAAAGGAACATGGTCCTTTCCAGAAGTCGTACAAAAACAAGGTGATAAGATCTCAAGGTACTTGCATATTATCGCAACCAGATTGGGGACCAGGCATAACTCCTGATGTTATCGTGAAACAAGGGTTTTATAAAGTGAACAAGGGGATGTGGACTGCAAATCACTACTGCTTTAACTTGTCTGTAACACAGGAACAGGAATTTGCATCCAATTCGTCTTCCCGGGACCGTCCTTTAGTGCTGCGCCTTAATACAAAATGAAATGAACTGGGCAGATGAAAACGTGCAGCACATTTTACATTACCAAGCACATATTCTTCCATAGTCAAAAGGAGTCAGGATAGGGTTTACTCTTACTGACTATTCCTGTAGGAAAACAAATTAACCCCAATACACAAGTCATTGCAATGCATGATAAAACACAGGGATGCTACCCTGTCTTGAGCCCAAGCCTGTTAGGCAGGATCGCAGTGCTGTAACCCCCAAAAAAAAAAAAAACACTTTAAAAATAAGAGCTGAAAGCACGGAAGAAAAACGGCTTCCACACCTTATTTCAGCCCTACAGAAAGTCACAGCAAAATAAAACCTTTAAAAATGCACATATCAAGAAACACATTAATGAACAGCCTGAGTACCCAGTGTTAGAGGCAAACTGGAACTGTATACCTTAACCAATTCTTAGCCTTAGTTACGGCACTAAAGGACATAACCCGGAAGGCGGAATTGGGCCAGTATTCCTGTCCTTGTTGCAGAACCGAGGTGATAGGAAATTGATTTAGACTTTAAACAACCCTTGCCAGTGTAGGATAAATGACTTTTGGCATAACATTAGGAAGTAGGATGACTTCCAAACCTGGTTGCGATAATACGCAAGTACTGATCTCAGTATATACAATCTCAAAGAATACAGAAAGAGCTGGTATGACAGATACATGTAGTAAGTTAAGGTAATCAAGAGATTAAGAGTGCACACGACTTCTAAACGAGGGTAAAGAAATATACTATGTGAGCCGATTGAACTAGTGTAAGTGGCATACAGAGCTAAAGCACTGACTATAGCCCAGACAGTAAAGATGTGAAGGCCCATCCTGAAAGAGGGGGGAACAGAGCAGGCTGCACACACTGCCACTATCCCTCAGAGGAGGGGCAATGATGCAGAAGAGAGGTCTGAGGGCAGCTACCAGGCTCTCCAAGTAACTGATGGGTGGCTGGGTGGTACTTCTAACTGTTTTCAATGCCAAGCTGCTGGCAAGAGAACAAAGCACCCTTGGGGCTGTCTGAATAATGTCTCCTCCAGACAGCTTTTGCTTCAACTCCAGGTTGAATTCCAGAGCATAAGAACAAAAGGGCATTCTTGATAAGGGGAGGCTTGATGTTCAGCAGCCACAGAGGCATAATAACATAAAAAAGTGAGCAAAGTAAAATGTAGCACACAAGAGAACTGGGGCTGCAAGTAGGGAAACTATGTTAAGTAGCTCAAGAAACAGTTAAGGTCATTCATGAGGCCAAGGCAAGCATATAAAGGAATTAGGCTGAGGAAACGAAATCTGAGCATACAATATATTCAGATGTAAAGGAGAACACATAGCACTGTCAAATACAAGAGTTACAGGAGAAGGAAAGATAAAAGTACAAAAAAGGAGGATACCAGACTTGTATATACAAAGAGCTCTTTTTTAAATGTACCATTTACAAAAGAATGGCATGACAGAATACTAGTTTAGGGCAGGCTGATGAGCAAAAAGGAAGACAGAGGGGCAAGTGGAGAAGTAAATGGGTAGGAGGTAAATAAATAATTCAGTTCTACTTGAAGATGCCTAACAATGGAGAATAACAATGTTGTCTTAGTATTAAACAAAAACAAAGCTATCTAAACTGTTTAGTGCACATATAATCCAAATTCTTCCAGACAAGACCAACACTGTTGCCTCTGCTTGCAGATGTTGTTGTTGTGTCTTTCGGCTTTTCCCGGTTAGGGGTCGCCACAGCGGAACTCCGGTCTGCTAATGATTGGCAGTTGATTTTTATGTGCTGAGTTGCCAGCCCTAATGCACAACCTTCAACGAAGGTACGCCCATTCACACATGTCTCCATGCAGAAGACGCTCTAGCTGAGAGTCGAACCAGTCAGCGTCTTACTGTGAGGCGACAACGCTACCGCAGCAACAGCTGTCTGAATTATTTAACTGAAAAATTATTTGCTTGCATTCCACAAATGAGAAGAAGGTTTAAATTCTGCAAGAGCACTAATTACAGTTTTATAAAACACCCCCATTTGCTATATTTTCTTTTTCACAAACACGTTGTTTGTCTGCCCTGCTAAGGAAGTCTTCTACTGTTGCTGCCATCTCCACTTTTCCTTTCACTCAATCAAACTACTGGTCTGAGTTCTCAGTTAGCCAGAGAGTGAACCAATAGAAATAATTTTGTAATCGGGAAGACCTACACTACCTCAGACTGACACCTTCCATTTTTAAAGGAAAGCACCACATGCCAGTCATATAAAAGCACTTCCATACAGGAAATGGTTAGACTGTCCACAAAAGCTTAGTCTAGTGACAACAAATAAAACAAAATACTCTTACCTTCTTGTTGAATCAAGACGTTGACTGGCAGTAGTCTCAGTCCACCTGGATATAAGATACTGTGCAGGAAGCGCTGATAGCAGCAAACAAATCTGCAGGGCTGCAGCTGCATTAACCTGAGGCATTCCAGCAACAGATTGTCAGTAGGAAAATTTTCACGTCCTAGACACTGGGAAAAAGGTCATATAAACTTAGTTAAGATTATGATTATATTAAGATTCTGAAGTAAATGTTGCAGATTTCACATCTTTTGTTTTGTCTGAAATAAGCCTCCATACATGTCACTTACTGATCAAGAGACCTTCCAAGGGAAGATTACAGAGTTTATTAGCTCTTTGATCCAGCACAGGTTACACAAGAAACTTAACATACTGTATTAAGAAGGAGCAGAAAATAAACTAGTCAATAAGGGGAAGATGTAACTGCTCACAGTGCACTTGTACAGTCATACCAAACCAGTTTTCCTAAATATATTGAACCGTCTGGAATGTGCTGAACAATTTCCAGACAAAATATACCAAGAAATACTAAGCGCTTCTACTGTGCATAAATCATGCCATGCCACACACTTTTAAAATGTTTGCCGGACAGCTTACCTCAGCAGATTAAGGCTACGAATTGCTAACAAGCTTCATCATGTAGCATTACAACAGTTACTTCCTGCATGCTGTGTGACTTCAAGTAAACCATTTAATTAGAGAGTACTCCTCAGTCACCGGTGAGAACAGGCACTTATCTAGTGGTATTTTCCAGTGAATAAATGAATAAAAATAAATACCTGACTAATTACGGGTTGAAACATTCCAGCATCACATAACACTTGTATCTTTAGTAACATGTTAGAAATGCTACATCTAAAGAAATCCCAATCCCTCCACACTACATGCTCTAGAGACCTCAACCTCATTACCACAATCAACAGAACGTGCTGGGGGGACAGGGTCATATCCCAGAGACTGGTTATGCTCTGGAACAGACTTCCCATACATATCAAGCAGAGTACCTCACTGGCCCTCTTCAAGAGAAATCTTGATGAGTGGATGGGAAATAGAAAGTTCACCCTGGGGATCATTCCAGTGGCTCTACTTGATAAAGGCACTAGGAACTAATGTCGGGCGGCACAATGCCAGGGCATGTCTATGGGCTAGGCTTGTAAAGGCTCCAGGGCCATTAGCCTAGTACATACCAATGAACCTATGAGTTTAGACACACAGGCATTTGCTTGGCTCCTCGCATAAACCTTAAAGGACCAATATAGGCAGAAACTAAAAAAAGATAGAAATATTTATCTTACCATGAAGTTTTGTACAATCCAATTTTGCCATTACCAGGGTTAGTATTTATTACAAAAATGTAACTGCTAGCCAACCTTCAATGCCCTCATGAAGACGAACATGCTGATGTGATCTTGTTTTTTCAGAAAGCTATCCATGGCCATACTGCATATAAAGTAGCAGATGGTGAGATTACAATGCCTTACTTTGTCTTTTGTTTAGAATGGAATACTGTAATAAAACAAGAGCAAAGGGCAAGAAAACAAATAAGTATACAAAATGTAAACCAAAGGCTTTCAGAGCAAGCTTCCCTGGAAGCTCTTACGACGAAACCTCAATCTGACTCCCTTACAATAAACAAAATTGCTATTTCTCAGCTCCTCTCACAATTTTGACATAGTTAATTCCTTTGGAGTCAAAAGCAAAAATGTTTGCTTCTTAGTCGTATGTAAAACTTAAAACTTCAAAAAACATTTAAAGTTCAACACTGTAATAAAACAAAATGAAAGAAAAGAAAGCAATATGTGTGTACTCTATAAACTAAACTTTCAAACACAGGCCGATACTCAAAAACACACAATACAATGTGCTACGCAAAACTGTGTAAAGAGAGGAACTACGCAAGGAAGGGCCATTTCACAGGTAACACCATTACATAATAGGTGAAACTGTGCAGCTGGCATCATATGCTAATGACCATAATATGGAAATGAGCCAAAATTATGCTAAAGACTACAGCTGCAAATGCACAAGGATAAACTGTACGGAGTTCTGACTCAGAAACACACAAGGATTTTGCAATCAGTTATGGCCACCACAGAGATGGCCACACAGATTTCTTGGTGAACTGGGAGAGAGACCACACTATAATGGTAGGTGTAGCTGCTATCTTAGCCAAGCAGCATAGGTTACAGGTGATTCTCACAGCCAGCATCCATAATCGGGTACATCACTGCCCTCTACATCGCAGAAGGCTCCAAACATGCAAAACACATCATCACCTCCAAAAAAGAAACATGGTAGACAGCTATTGTGTGGACAAGACACCATAACTTTTGCTTTAATTACAGCATTCAGTCTTCTTGGGTACACACCTGCCATCAATTAGAGAGAATTTGATTAACCCCAAATAAAGTTCAGCTGTCCTAGTGGGATTTTCCTGACATTTACTCAGTTGCCTGCTACAGCAAAAGCCATGGTTCACAGAGAGCTTACAAAACATCAAAGGGATCTCATTGATGAAAGGTATCAGTCAGGAGAAAGGTACAAAAAAATTTCCAGAACATTGGATATACCGTGGAATACAGTGAAGACAGTCATCAAAAAGTGGAGAAAATATGGGACAACAGTGATGTTGCAAAGAACTGGACATCCCTCGAAAAGTAATGATAAATGTGCTGAATGTACCTCAAATAAATACATTATAAAACCATAAAAATGTAATAAACAACCCAAATACTAAGAGTACATATAATGCCTACATATGTAGTTATAAAATATAAAATAAACCTAAAATAATAAGTTATGACCACAATATACTGAACATGCACATGACTTGGCAGTGTATGAATGTATATGTTTATGTGTCAATATTGTAAAATTCAAATATAATGAATGATGTAAAATATAATAATAATAAATGTAATAATAGAGTATAGTCGCCATCGTGGATAATGATGATAAAATAATGATGCAATTTGGTTTTATAATGTATTTATTTGAGGTACATTCAGCACATTTATCATTAGTTATAAGACTACATCCTTTAGATATGTTTCAGTCTTGTGTGTTTAGGGTGGGGGGGGGTCATGTTGTTGTCATTTTGCTGACATCATGTATTTTTGCGAAATGGACCAATAGTACTGAAATGAGGGAATTTCAAATGGTTTTAACAGAAGTAAGTGATGTTTCTTATTGTCAGAAGAAGTCTGTCAGTGTGACAAACAACAGCGCTTACCTGGATTACTTATTTTTACTTATTGTACTTTGGATTATTCTAATTAAAAGGTTTTCTTTGCTGCTAGACCGGATTCTACTTTTCATTTTATCTAGTCATTTAGAAAGCTGAAGATAAAGAGAAATTTTGCCTTTCAACACGACAATAACCCCAAGCATACATCCAAATCAACAAAAGAATGGTTTCACCAGAAGAAAATTAAAGTTTTGGAATGGCCCAGCCAGATCCCAGACCTAAATCCAATAGAAAACCTGTGGGATGACCTGAAGAGGGCTGCCCAAAAAAGAGATGCCCCCACAAACTGACAGATTTGCAGCACGTTTGCAAGGAAGAATGGGCAAATATTGCCAAGTCAAGATGTGCCATGCTGATAGACTCCTACACTAGAAAACTGAATGTTGTAATTAAATCAAAAGGTGCTTCAACAAAGTATTAGCTTAAGGGTGTGCACACTTATGCAACCAGCTTATTGTACATTTTTTTTATTTTTTTATATTTTTTTCCTAACAGATTTGTTTGTTTTTCAATTGAATTGTACAGATTACAGGTCATATTAAAGGTCAGAAAAGTTTTGAAATAATTTATTGTGGTCTCATTTTTTTATATCACAAAAACCTAGCATTTTAGCAGGAGTGTGTACACTTCTTATATCCACTGTACATATCTATTTCTATATCTATATATAAAGCTAAGAATATGGCCTCAATGGGCCCTGATAACATCCCAAGATGCCTCCTAAATAAGCTAAAGTATGACTTATCAGGACCCTTAGAGTCATTATTTAAACTACTTAAAACAGGCTTTGTGCTACGTGAACGGAGGAGGGAGACAGTCATTCCTCTTCATAAATGAGGACCTTCACAGATTCTGGAAACTAGACAACCATTAGTTTGACTTGTCATTTGCAAAGCCTTGGAAAGAATTATCATGGAAATTATCAGCAAGGACATAGGAGACCTCCAGACATATCCCACTTTGGCTTTATCAAAGGACGATTATGCTTACTGAATCTGGTGGACTTCTTAGAAAAGGTCACTATGCCAATGGATGAGGGAAAAACTGTGTAAACTGCCTACTTAGATCTGGCTAAGGCATTTGACACAAGACCCCACTCACGCATTGTCAACAGACTTACAGAACTAAGTATAAACCCCTTTATAACATGTTGGATAGCTAGCTGGGTCACTGATAGAAACTAAGTGGTTAGGATTACAGAGGCCACCTCCACAAAGAGGCCGATCACCAGTGGCATCCCCCAGGGCTCTGTGCTTGGCCTACTCTTCTTTGGCATCTACTTCTCAGATGTCAAAACCAATGTCAAAGGTCTCTGGCTAACCAAGTTCTCAGACAACTGCAAACTGGCAGCAGTTACTGAATTCTCCCCAAGATGAGAACATTCTTCAGGAAAGTCTAACACATGGCTTGGTGCCAAAGCCATGGCTTAAAATTCAATACCAAGAAATGCATTATAGTACCTTTTGATAAGTCTGCCACCCCGGGTAACTACATCATCAATAAAACACTCTCTAAAGTTAATCTACTAGTCAGGGATCTGGGAACTCATACAGATAGCAACCTAGCCTTTGACCAATGTGTGTCAAAAGTTGTAAGAAGATCCTTCTATGTTGCTTAACTTATAAGCAATGGCATGGCATCTAGGTCCAGAGAGGTCATCATACCATTGTACATGTCCCTCATCAGGCCAATCATAGAGTATAATGCCCCCTTTGGTATCTACCTGACCAGACATGTGCAGCAAGTGGAACGTCCACAAAGGTTCCTTACAAAAAGAATACTTGAAGTAAACACAATGTTCTACGCTGATCATGTCAAGGCTCCAATCTCTTTACTCAGTGTCATACAGGCTTTTGAGAGTTGATCTTTGCCTCCCATACAAGGCACCCCTGAACCCGGTTTTGATGAATCATTTGCACATCTGCAAAAAAACAGCATCACAACTAATAGATTAAAAGACCTAAATTTTGTTTGCAACATAAATAGGACATGTTGGAGAGAGTGATATGTTTCTCAGAGAATTTCTGTTCTCTGGAACAGGCTCCCTATCTTTGTGAAGCAGAGTTCCTTCCTCTCCCTATTTTACTGCAACTTGGACCAATGGAGGGTTAATTGGAAATTTACCCTCGGTCTGGGTCATATGTCTCTGATGGACAGAGGTGGTCACCCCTATAAATCAAATCTGTGGGTCACATGTGGGTTGCACGGCTAGTCTTTTATTAAATGCCCTAGTGGTCATTAGCTTAGCATACACCTATGAACCTATATATATATATATATATATATATATATATATATATATATATATACATGTTTTTTTTATACTTGCAGCATTGCCTATTTTTGCAGTGTTGCTACTTTGTTTAAACATTGTATACTGATTTTATACACACTCTGTAATGCATTTCTTGCCAATTTAAGATGACCTGTTCTACCACCCATCTTACCTCCAAGGACTGCCACTAGTGGCATGGTAGTAACTGGCCAGACAGTAGATATTTTGTTGCCATGCCTTGTATTAGATGCTATGTTCGACCCAATTGCTCGTCTTCCTACACTGCCCCATTGTTAGCCATACACTGGCCATTCATACACGAGGTCCTGGTCAGCCTACCCAGGATCATTCTTCCACTGTTCATTCAAATATCACCAGTCTGTACCAGTTATATCTGGCATACCATGGACATGCAAACAGGCTGCCTACTGTTTACTGGTGGCTGTTCTTTTTCAATATTACATTACTGCCTCTTGGTGTCTGTAGCCCATGCTTATGAAATTTGGACTTTTGTGGCTGTGTTTCCATGGCATGGTCAACATGGTGACAAGTAGGCCCTCTCCTGTAGGCAGAGTCTACCAACTGACTGCAGCTTCTTTGGGCACAACACATGACACCTTAGGTTTTTCCAGCCAGCTTCAACATGACTGATACAATCACTCTTTGAAATGCATGCACTGTTCACATCTCATACATAAAAGGGTCTGATTAGGCAGCATTTAACCTTGTCCCTTGTGGCACATTGCTTGCTCTAGTAACCTTTGGCCTGGCAGGTATATCACATTTTGTGACCACTGCAACAGCATTTTACTCCTAGAGGAACTATTGTGCTACACAGTGTACTACATGTTAGGGATGATTATTGTTCCATTTTTGCTTTAGTTTCTGTCACTTTTTTATCAATATATTTTGTTTGTTTGTTGTCCACAATTTCTCTCCATTTAAGTTTATATCTTATGTAATGCCTGCCACAACTGTGGTAGCCCCTTCCTGAATCTCAGCCAATAATTTCATCAATAAACTCACAACAGTGCATCAGTAACAGCATCCAAAGAAGAAAAAAAATGCAACTCCAATAAATGCTATGGAGCAATGAGCTAACAATACTACATAGTAGAAATGTATAGCTGCAGCATCATCATTAAAAACAATAAGAACACAGGACTAGTTCAACTAACATCTGGGGTTGACTCAGAAGCAATAAACACACAATGCAGGATGCTATGTTATGTGTGTGTGTGTGTGTGTGTGTGTGTAAGATCAGGTATCATTTAAATGTACAAAAATACAGTAATCTCTTTATATAAGTCTAGAAATGCAGCCATATTAAAGCAAGCCTTCACAGTGTGCATACAGTTTCAGTGACTGCACTTTAAATCAGTGAAAATAACCTGTCAAGAATACCGATAAGAACAGAATGTGCAGTACATTTAAGTACAAATACATTTTTTTGTATGGTCCAAGGGTTAGAAACCAAGGCTAAAGAGGCATGTAGAGATTTGCAGAGTTTTAGTATTATTAGGAAATTCTTCAGACACAGTCAGTTAGTTTAGTTTGGAATATGTAGAAAGTTACTGCAGTACAGACACTCAAGTATGAGTGCAGAAGTCAGGTCAAATATGCAGCATTCCAGAATATCAAGAGGAAAGGAATATGATGAATATGAATGCAGATGCTAATAACTATTTCAGTTTATTAGCATTGTTATTGAAGACAGTATTTGGATATTGACATCCACCTCCACTGTACATAATAAAGCATTCTTAATGGAACTACAGTGTGTGCAAACTTTATTCTGAAAGGTACAAGAATATTTGACCTATTAAGGAGAAACTGGCACCTGTTAATCACAAGTTTGAGTAATTAACAGATAAATACATTCACTCCAGTCTCATTCCAGTTTCTTCCAGTTATATCCAGTTCAAAATGAATGTCCTGCAGTCATATCAAGTCTTAAAGTGCGAACACAACCAGTGGTCTACAGTTCCATAAAAAACACTACATGATCCGTAGATGAAAGGAAAACATCATAAACAAATAACATAATGTGGCATGCAAAGTCAGCAAATGGTCCACTACTCACAGTTCAGAAACTTAAAGGAGGAATGAGATGGTGACGTAAGGCAGGAACAGTACAGCTTGCAAGATATACTGTCAAAACAGTATCCCTTTCAGTGGTGTACTTCACTACTGGAACCAAAATGCTTAAGTACAGACTGTACATAATAGGAGAAAGTGGACAAAAGTAATAAATCTTAATTAAATTCAAGTTATTTTCCATCTTGTTATGTACATCTTTGATGTTTTTACATTAGTGTAAATAACAAATCCAACTATGAGAAAATACTGCAGTGTCCATGTAAATAATATAATGAGCACTGATACAATAAACAAACTTTAATTAAATGATTAAAATATGTGCTTAAAATCATAAAAAACTTGAAAGGAGAGAGTATTCCCCTTCTAGAATAACAAGAGGGAGACTCACTTACACATATGTTAACACAGGAGCCTCTTTTTAAAGGACAGAACCATTTCATACACCCAAATCAGGGGTGTACCAATTCTAAAGCACTGCAACAAGGCAACTAAAGGATATCTAAAAAGAGGTGTCAAGTCAGGCATTTAAGCACCTAAAATCCCCTCATCTACTGACCTGATGCACCAGGCAGGGGAGCAGGAATGCTGCATCTCTTTCAAATAAACAGGACCCCACCCAGATCAGGTAGGACACATAAGTTGAGAGTAAGACCCATAAAAACACATCAGGCCATAGGCAAAGGTTGGCATAAATTACAAAGCTAAACACTGATATGGCATGCTCTAAAAGTACAAATCAGTAACCTGGATGCAGAATTTTATACTGACTGTAGGCAGACCAGTTTAAAAAAATGTCAGCCCCAGGCAAAAGGCACGGCAGTAATCCAGCCAGGGCAATGCTAGAGTATTAATCACTGTCCCAAAGACCCTGGCTAGGTTCTTTAGATGGGAGTAAGGAGTCCTAATGACAGATAGTATTTTGTCCTTTAAACCCCACTCTGTTAAGGTCAAAGCCAAGATTATAAATGTGAGAAACAAAATCCATTGTATACTCCCATATACAATAGAATGAAACAGTAGAGGAAGCTAAGATGGACACAATGGGGCTTTGGTCTTAAACAGAAGAAATTTCAAATGATTTATAAAAATCCACCCAGAGATTAAATCCAGATAGTCATCCAATGCTGAAAAATCAGACACATTGTACAAAGGAAGAGATACACTGGACCATCGCCCATGTAAGACTGATGTGAATTACCTCTCCTTACAGTGCCCCGTCCCAAGTGGCAACAAGTACAAAGTGAATAAGGCGAACCAAAACTGAACCCTAGGCTACACCGCAATCCAGTGGGTAAAGACCTGAAATATTCAGACCAGCTACCACATAATTAATACATCTACAGAGACGAGAAGCAAACTACTCAATGACTAAATCAGATAACCCTTAATGCAACTGCAGATGCTTTATCAGGATTCCATGATTCAAAATATTTAAAGCTGTAGATTATGCAGAACCAAGTTGGTGTATTTACATTACTCTCTTGCCATCAGGAGGTCATTAATCACCCTCTAAAGACAATAGTCTCCATAGACTGCTTTGATGGGAACTTGAAATGACAAGGATTCAGCAAGCCATGAATCACCACATGTAAACATAACTAATATGTAGACCACCTTCTCAGTTACCATCCCAATAAATGGAAGGTTCAAGACTGGGTGACAGTTCTGCAGAAGGTTCACATCCAAAGTGAATTTCTTGAGGACTGATGCAATCAATGCCTCTTAACAGAGATGGAAAAACTCTTGGTCCTCAATGAGTAATGTCACTACAAGAGTTAAGCCTCAGCAGGTTAGGATTTAAATGACACAGGAGCAAATGATTTGCTGAAACCACAACCATGACTTAGCCTAGCCTAAATCTGGATCACCTGCCTCAGACAAGCTGCAGTGTGTAATGGATGAATCCTGAGAAAAATATTGCATTATCATGGAAGTTAACAAAGTAGCATACAGCATTCTCACACTCAAAAGAAGAATAAAACTCTACTTGCAGACAGACACAGCTATATAAAGAGTCAACTACCAAAAAATTTTCAGATGGATGGCTGATTCAATACAGATCAAATCGGACATAAATACAGCCTTTATTTGGGAGATCTGTGTGAGGTTTTGAGCATGCCCATCCAGAAGAAGCTCATTATAGATAATGTATTGACCTACTTCATCTTTGCTCCAACCTTCTCCCCAGTCTATGCTTGCATCTAAAATCATAGTCAAACTGTGGAATTCCAAGATGGCTTGAACATTGAGCAACAGACAGAAGAGCTCTCCAAGGAAGAATACTGAGAATTTGTTTTAAAAAAGGCCAATGGAGAAGAAAGGAGAAAAATCAACAAGAACAACAAAACAAATAAGGAAAATCTCTGCCTGGGAAGAGACCTGCAGCTTTTCATCAAAAAGCAGTTAATCTTTCAGCTTCTTTACAGGAAATGTCTTCCAGTAACTTAGGGGAAAAATAAATCAAATTCATTCAGAAGTGTTTAAAAGCAATGAAAAACTGGGGGAATATAAATTCAAACAACAAAAGGCTGGAAAGTATAGAAGAAGCTTTAAGTTGCTATAAAGACAAGCTGATAAAACTGCAGACATCACAGGCTGAAATAAAGGAAAGGCTGGCTGAATATAAAACTTATCGAGAATTGTTTAAAAAATAGCATAGTTAACAAAAACTGAGATTTTCTGCTTTACCAAAGAAACTGGAAGAAGAGACTGCATTGATTTTATGTAAATGGACTGGTATTCACATCACAATTTGTTAACTGAAACAGCATATTGGGTGTATGCTCCAAATCTGGCTTTGAGAAAGAAGTCAATGCCTACAAAGTCAAAACAGTAAAGATGCAGCCACACCAAACAAAAGAACTGTTCCTGACAAAACTGTGACAGAAGGGGAAAGTATCAATAACTGAAGACAGCTGAGCATTTGTGGAAAATTACTATTCACTGTACAACAGACAGAAGAGAAGCAAGTTTATCCCTGCAATTAAAGAATGTCAACAGGAAGTTTCTATATCCAAATGTTTTTAGATTTTTTTCCCTACAGAATCAAAGACAATTTTGGATGTAGAACAGCCTGAGGAGAAAATAAAAAAAATGTTTATACTGCAAATAGTGCGTCAGCAAGTTGACGAGGACTCTGTTTCTCATTCCTCTAACAATAGTAAAGACCACAGACAGAACTTACCAGTAAAGCCTTTTCCACACTGTTCTAAATAGAAAATGACAAGGTGAGAGGAAAAAGAAAGGAAGTGCCCTGAACTTGAACCAGATACAAATATCACGTGGTCGGGATGATGAGGAAGACGACTGGCAAGAATGTGAAAGTAGGAAATAAATGTAAGAACTGTACAATGTCATTTCCATAAATATAATTTGGACATGAGAACAGTGTTTCTGCTATTCTTACTTTGTCAATGTTTAGATGGATAATGAAGGGACTAGGTATGGAACTGTAAGTAAAATAATTTAATAAATAGAACAGAAGTTGTTTCAAGCAAATCACATTAAGACAACTAACAGTATTAAGAGTGGGGAAAAACTTTCTGATATATGGGGAATCTTTTTGGAGTTTCAAAATTATTACAGTAAATTAAAAAAGCATAAAAGGAATAATAGAAGTAAATACACTAAGAATTAAAACTTGTTAAAAAATGAAGAAAAAAACTAAGTTCTGAATGTTTATTAAAACTGCTAAGTTTTAGAGAGGGCAAGATTAAGAACTAAAAGTAAATAAAGTGCTGGGTAGAAATGGTATCCTTTCTGATTTGTATAAACTTTATCAGGGAAAAATGTAAATATTCTTCTTAACATTTTCCAACAGGTTCAAGAACAAACAGGTACTACCATCTAGCAAATATTTGGATTGAATTTCTTTCTGAGACTGGTTTCATAATGGGGACACAGATCTGGTCTCTCTCTTTTTTGCTATTTACTGTCTGCCACTAATTTAAGCAAACTCAATCTGAGGTAATTTAGAGAGGAACATTATGGTCAGAGCTTAGCTCAAGAGTTTGGAAGGCGCAAATTGAAGTAAATGGTCAAGTCAGTTCTGAGGCTCGGAACAAAGCCCACAATCAAGGATTGTGTGAAGACTGACATAAGATTACATATTACTCAATTAGTTAATGATGATCAGACAGGATTTGTACTATGCAGACAGACACAAGCCATTATAAAAAGAATTTAACTTTAATTATGTAAAAAAAACAGGAAAAAATAAATTGCTATTGTAAATTTTGGTATAGAAAATGCTATTAAATCTTAACTGGGAATTTCTTGGTTTTGATAATAGAAGAACTAGAATTTCCAATTTATTCTTTTAATTAAAAACTTTACATTCCAGTAATAAAGCTTACATTAAAATAGGTTCATTTTTGTCACAGTCATTAAAAGTAAAGTACACTTGTGTAAATAAACCTACCAAAACAGTAGATGTCCAGATGATCACTGCTGCAGTAGCCACAGATAAATGGGTTAGATCCTGCAAGGACATAAGAGCCATCCAGCTTCCAAAGCTTCATGGCACATTCCAAGTACCCAAAGCGTTAGTTTGAGCTGAGCAGACTAAAAAGGCAGGTTTGGGTGCCAAGCCCTTTAGAGTTTTCATGCCTACAAGGAGAAAGAGGCTGAGCCCTGAAAGAAAAATCCTAGGGAAAAAAGTGTCCACATCCTGACATAAACACCACACCAAAAAACATAGGGGATAGAGCAAGGGAGCAGATAATTGCAACAGTGGTCATTCAAACATCTACTGTTATGCCTTAGCTATATGAGTAGACTGCCCTAGCTTGCTACATTTGGGAGGTGCAAGGAAAAGGGTCCAAGAGCCCCTACGGAATGGTCCTAGCAAAGTATCATCTAGACCTTGAGCAGGAATCAAGCTTGTAGTGCTTTGTAAAAATATATGTACAGAGGACTATGTTGCCACTTCTGGAATACTTCTAGAATATAATCTTTTGAAAAAGCCATAGATGAAGCCAAGGTCCTGGTAGAATAGGTTTTGTCCCTGCCTGGAATAGTTTTGTTGTGGTGAGAATAACAAAAGGTAACAGCCTGAGACAACCATTTGGAGATGGTCTGTTTTGACAGAGCTTGTCCCATCTTCACAAGAAGTGAACAAGTGATCCCCAGATCTGAAAAATTTTGTTCTGTTAAGGTAGTACCCAAGTTTTCGGTGGATATCAGAGTTATGGAGTTTCCTTTCTCTCTCATTTTTAGGTTAAGGAAAGAAATCAAGGGGATGGACAGCCTTGCTTAAAGTGAACTGGGATACCGCTTTAGTCATAAAAGAAGGATTAGTTCTCAAAGAAGCCGTGCCTCTCTGGAAAACAAAACAGGGTTGACTCACCATAAGAGCTCACAACTCAGCTACTCTTCTTGCTGAGGTCAGAGCAATCAGTAAAACAGCCTCCCATGTTAAGAACCTCAAGACAGCCAGATGAGCTGGTTCAAATGGAGCAAATGTTAGCTTTTCTAACAGAAAATTAAGATTGCAAGGAGAAGCCACCAGTTTTCTTGTAGTTCTCTTATATAAAATCCATTAAAAAAACATTTTCAACTGAGAATGCTTGAAATGGGAATCTCCATGGGCAGACATACTGAAATGGCCAATAAAGGAACCCTGGCAGAGAAGTAAGAAAGACCAAAGGATAGTAACTCACACAAATACTGTAAAACCAGAGAACAGCTAGCATTGAATGGGTGCTGGTTATGCTGCTGGCACCAACTAGAAATCCTTTTTGATTTGTTACTATAGGATATTCTAGTAGCAGGTTTTCTTGCTTCTATTAGTACCTGCTGCATGTCCTCAGTAAACAGGTGCCTAAAGGAAATTAAGACTCTATCATCCAGGCAGTTAGCTGAAGTTGATTGGGGTCAGGGTGTATCAAAGATCTTTGTTATTGTCTGAATACATCGATTCTGTGAGGAAGTTGGCTCTAATTGCCCCTGGCCATTTCCAAAAGAAGGGAGCACCACTGTTGCCTGAACCAGAAGAGAATCATGACAATGATCTTGGGGGGGAATTCTTCTGAATCTTCAAAATTATCCTGAATATCTGTGGAAAGGATGGAAAAGCATACTGGTACATCCTTTCCAAGGAAAAGAAAAGAAAAGAGTCATCTGTCTTCCAGGCCTTCTTGAGTGGATCCATGGAGCAGAATCCTGCCAGCTGATTGTTCAGACAGGAGGCAGAGAGCACTACTTGAGGAACTCTTACACAATACTGATGGATTTACTGCATATCAAAGTCAGATGGCTTTGGAAATATTTGGGCTAGAGGTCATATTGTCTTCTGCAACATCAACAGAAAGGTTTGGAGGGACAGGTCTACCTCACAGAGAACAAGAAAAAGTAGAAAGGTGAACCATTATGTTGACCAAACTCAGAATCCAAATGTAAATAATGCCACTGAGGATCTGATCACTGGTTAAAAATAATAATTTTTATTAAAATAATAAATAAAATGACTGAGCACTTTTGTCTCAACAGAGAGACTTCAACAGAATAACAGAACAGAGAGATTTCAACAGAATTGGTTCTCAGGTCATCAACTCATTTTAAATCCTAACAAAACCAAATTGCTCATATTCTCACCAACCTGTATGACCCCCTCCCCTCTCTTCTCTGTTAAATCTTCCAGTGGCACAGTGATATCACCAGATGCCCATACTAAGCTTTTAGGGGTCACTAATGATAACTCCCTTAAATTTGACACCCATATCAATCAAACTATTAAAACTGTCCACAAAAAACTTGGGTCCCTCTATAAGGTCAGAATTTTCCTTACCCCACACGCTAGATCTACAATTGCTCGCCCACACCTACTGTTGACCCTTTTCTATGCCTCCCCCCTACTCACTAACTTAAACAAATCCACTCTAAGCAAACTTGCAGTCTGCTATAATCATACAGCTAGATTTGCCACAGGTATGGCCTACAGGACCGATCACTGCCTTAACTTGAAGCACCTGGGGTGGCCAGAATGGACTAACCTATTTCACTATAACCAGCTCATAATAGCCCATAAAATGCTTCACCACTCTGATAAAACGCCTGGTCTCAAAAGCATCATTAACCCCTACAGTAACTTGCTATCACTTCGATCCTCCAATAAACTATTGGTCCAAACATCTAAATCCAATAATGCTGCTGGAGAATCACTATCCTCTAACTATGTTGGAAAAATCTGAAACTCTCTACCTTCTGTTCTCACTCTAGAACAATCTGTCTCACAATTCAAAAAAAAAAATCTTAAACTGTATCTCAAATCACATTGGCAACGTTTCTGTTCCAAACCAGATTAGCCCTTTCTCCACTCTCTGAAATGTTTACATCTATCTAATGTATGAATGTTAAACCTATGCAGAATGCATAAAGAAACAGACCTATTTCTGCTGTCTTAACCTTTGCTTCCCTGTTTTTACGTATGTATATTGCATAGTATTCTCACTAACCCTTTGTATTGTCACTGTCTAACTATCTGATAATGTGTTTTAGCTGCCTGCATAACAAACAGACCTATTTCTGCTGTCTCAACTATTGTTTCCCTATTTAAATGTATATACATTACACTGTAACATACCTATTTTTACTGAACCTTTGTACTGTAACTGTCTAAAATTCTTATAATATGTTTAACTGCTCGTTACTAACCTGGAGCTTTTCTCCCCAGGCCTCTGCTGAAAATGGACATGTATCCAGTCGGACTCTCCCGGTTAACACATGTAAAATAAATAAATAAAATAAAATAAAATAACATGAGCAAATAAGCCAACACTTTTTGTATTGTTGAAAAGGCAGTGTTTTGATGCAAACAGGTGCACAGGATACTTGGTGATTAAATGAACTTTTCTTTACAAATCTCCATTAAATGACGTTTCATATGTTATGTGCAAATCTATTGGTAAATAAAGTAAAGTGGTAAAAACAAAGTAATATATTTACAATCTGCAAGCTCTAACATTAAGTATTGGTGTAATCAATACATATTAATTTAAACCTGGAGGAAAAGTAGCACAAAGTCTAAACTGCCCAGATAGGTTCTCTGTAAGTAAGCCAGCATTTCCAGTCACCCCCAGTTACCCCCCCCCCCTTGGGATTAATGCTAATGGCTAATGGTTTCTAAAATCCCAAAGGGAAACTTTTTAAAACCAGAATAGTCTTTAGAATGTTTACATAATGTGTTGGTTTCTTTGTGGTTTGTAATATCATATATGTGTTCATAAATTTGTGTTTTACCTATATAATACGCTGGACACTGATCACACTTTGCTAAATGAGCAACCCTAAATATATTGCAGTTACCTTTTTTGGAAACGTAACATGACTTTTAAGAATGTTGTCCAGTGTAAGGGTTTGCACCTTTGTCTGCAACAATACAAGAATATGTCCCCACTTCTTGGGGTAAAATACCCAAAATTTTATTTTCAAATAATTGTTTGAAATTTCTGGCTGTTTTGGTAATAAATGTTGGTGCTACCCCCACCATATTATGAATGTCTTTACTAACTTTAAAAATGTTCCAGTTATGTTTAACTATATCTCTAATCTCAATGGAAAAATGGTTGTATCGGATGGTAAATGCTTTTTCATATTTCACCTCACCAGTATCTTGGAGTGGCTTACTGAGCCCCAAACCTAACAGGGTTTTTTGAGCAAGTTGTTAACTAGATTCTCTGGATATCCTCTTATAATAAACATATATTTAAGTTTCTTAAGTTCATCCTACACCTCTTCATACTGGGATGTCATTCTTGCAACACCAATAGCCTGACCTTTTACCAGCTTTTTATTTTTTTTTTGAAAAAAAAAAAAAAAAAAGACGACAACTAGAAAAGTGTAAGTAGGCGTTGCAAATTTTCTTTTCTGTAAATATTAGATTTAAACCTCTGTCCTGTGTGGTAGCCAGATAAAAAGAAGTTATGTCTAACCATAACGTTCCATCTGTGTTGTTGATCTTCGTTCATTCATTACTGATGGGTTATCGGTTCCGTCCTCAGAACCGAGCCGGACAATATCAAGCTCGCGTCAGCCAAAAACTCTTGAGCCAAGGTCCTACCCAGAATGCTCTGCTCACTGTTACCTCAGATTGAGTTTGCAAGTTGACAGATAAAAGTAGAGGCTACCTCTGGTCATAACAGACCTACAAGAAAGGAGTACATGAGATCAACCAAGAACCTCCGGATGGGGGAAAACGCCTGGAATCCTTAATGTCGCAAGTGAGCGATGACCACTGCCATGCATTATGTGAACACTCTGGAGGCTGTAGAGAGACCGAAGGACAGGGCTTGAAACTGGTAGTGACTGGGTCCTATACAGAAGCAGAGGTATCTTCTTGAGCATTTGTCCACTTTTATGTGGTAATATGCATCTTGAATATCTACAGAGTACATCCAATCATCTTCTTCCAGAACAGTAAGGCTAGACTGAACCGTGACCATCCGGAATTTCTCTGTTTTTACAAATTTAGTTTAGTGTACTGAGATCCAAAATTGGTCTCCAGTCTCCTGTCTTTTTTGGCACTAAAAAGAACCTTGAGTAAAAAACGGATCCTGTCTGGTCTGGGGGACCATCTGGATGACCTTTTTTGTAGCAGCTTTTGGATTTCGTGTGCTGCTACTTCCCTTTGACTGGGTGGAACATCGGGTAATATTCTTGATGAGACTGAGCAAAGATGAAAGGGGATGTGATAGCCTCTGGATATAATCTAGTGTACCAAAGTGTCTGTTGTTATCTTTTGCCAGGCAGCAGGGTAGGAGGAGAAATGACCCCCAACTGTTTCCAGAGGTGAGCAGTCAGGCAACACTTCAGGAGTGCTGATAGGGATGGCCAGAGAAGGAATCTCTGAAACTCCGGTTTCGCGGACCTCCTGTGACCTGAAAGGGACATCTTCCATTGGAGTTCCCCCCTCTGCCTCTAGGAGAGAACTCGGCAAGTGCATCCCAGAAAGAACCCTGTGATTTCTTGTGCCAGATCTTTTCTGATTTCTGGAGTAGAATCGCTGAGGAGTGGAGTGTCCGACACCAATGGCAGACAGGGTCTTGCCATCTTGTTTGCATCTTGCCAGCGTATCCTTGACTTTAGGGCCAAACAAAGAAGCGGCCTCTATGGGGGCATTCATGAAGAAAGCCTTAAAGAAGTCCGCAAAGGTGCATCCAAGCATGTCATCTGGCAACTATACCTGTGCCTGCCGCTCTAGCCACCCCTTCCATTGTATGAGAAATAAGGCACATGGAAGAGTTGGGAATAGACTCTGGGGTGGGCTATCTGAGAAGCCACATTATCACAGACTTCATCAGAAACAGCTCCTGCCAAGGTTTCAGAGAGATGGTTGATCTCGCTGAAGCCTGGTAAAATCTGCCAAATAATTCAGAGACCTTATGGCAAAGGTCGATGAAGCAAATACACGCTTCCCTAATCTGTCAATCACCCTGGACTCCTTGTTGGGCTGATGGACAGTTTGTCTCTCTTCTGCCAAATCCTTCTTAGTAGCAGCTTCCACCACCATAGCATCTATTGGAAGACCTCGTGACCAATGGGGGTGCTCAGCTGGGGCGATAACATTTTATCAGGTCTCTTAGGTATCGCTTCCATGGTGTCAGGAGCCTTCCATGCACACTGCACAATGAGCTGGATGAGCTCATCGACAGGCAAGGTGACCCAGGAAGTAGGGGGCTGAGCACGAAAAGCCTGCAGGAATACGGGATTCCTCAGAGGAAGGATTCGAGGGATTCCAGTCACCCCCTCTAAGAATCTCGAGGATGTCACCAAAGGACACCTCATCAGAGGGTGACCGTTTGGACCCTTCCCAGTCATCAAAATCCATATGTTCAGTCAATGACACCTCAGTGGAGTCCATGTGTTTCCTCTTACATGATGCTTTGCGGGGTACTTCCTCAGTGGGAGGTTCTGGGGAAGACTGCAAAGAAGGGGTCTCCTGAGAAGGAGAAACCTAAGACTTTTGTGCCCGGTGTCCAGCAGTTGAAGCTTGTGGCAGATGCAACACAGAAGGGGGTGAGAACTCCGACAAATGAGCTCTGCCAGCGGAGGCAAGCACCCTCTCCATGGCCTAGAAGGCTGGCCTGCCCAAGGAGGGATGGGAGCCTGGAACCAAACATGACAACCTTGGAACCGGGGTCACACCCTGCCCCGAGCCCGCCCCCAGACCAGGAGTCTCAAGAGAACAGTGAACCATAAGAGAGAGAGCATCCCTGGAAGGTGCCATAGAAAAAAATCGAAGTGGAGCCAGGAATGCCCTCCCCAATGGCACAGCCACTGGCCTGAGGAGAGCCCAATGCCCAGTGCACCGAAGGCCACAAGGATGACTCTGGTTCTAAAGTGAGATCCACTACTGGAGTCAGAGGGAGGGAAGCTGCTGTCAGAGTAATAAGCTTCGAGACTTGAGTGGAAGTCGAAGGAGGAGTATCCATTGGGGTTTGCGGCAATATACGCTCACCTGAATGAGGGAACATGGATTCTGACAGTTGAGAGAGACTTCTGGCCACAAGCAACTGGTCAACAAGCCACAACACATCCTGTTTAGAAAGACTCTTGGTTGATCTTATGGAGAAACCTGATGGCGATTCTGGCCTTTGTAGGAAAGGACTATACTGACTGCTAGCAAAAAGATCCAGTGAAGGTGAATATTTGGTCCTTGCTAATTCAATAGGTGCAGAGCTCAGAGCAGAGAAAGTCTGCACTGAAGAAAATGGTGTGGAAAAAGTCTGCGCTGAAGATGTCAGCACCGTAGTAGTTGAAGGTGTCTGCACCGTAAAGGCAAAGGTCCTGTCCCGAAGGGTACAGTGCCGTAGTGGAAAGTGTCTGCACCAACAATAAGGATGGTGCTGAGAAGGACTGCACCGAAGCACATGTCAGTGCCGAAAATCTCTGCACCGTACAGTACAAAAGAGTTATACTTGGGGCCGAAGGTGACTGAACCTGTATTGGTGGTGCCATTAGGGGTTGCAACAGAACTGTCAGAACCATAGTTGTCTGCACCAGGAACTCCGGTGCCAGTATCGATAAAGGAGACATGGCTGCAGTCAAAATCATTTGGGCCGATACCGAGCCTGGAGCTGACAGGGTCACAGGGGGCCAGCGCCAGAGTAGTAATCAATTTCACTTTCTTCCGAGTCGACTCCCTATGATCTCTAGAGGGAGAAGAAGAGAGGTACTTCGATGAAGAAGAGGAAGAATGCCTCTTGCGGAGTTTAACTGGTGGGGGTGAGCCCTCCAACCCAGAAATAGCCTCAGAGAAAGGAGACAAGGAGACCTTTCAAAATTAACTTATTCTTCCTCTCATTGAAAGTCCTGGTAGAGGAATTTTACAAATCCCACACGGAGGATCCACAGTCAAGTGGGAGACATTAAGACAGTAGAAACATAAGTCATGGCCATCAGAAAGCAGTAACCTATGGCCACAATCCTTGCACTGCTTGAAACCAACGGAACTTTTCTTATCTGACATAACTGGTGTGGAGAAGAAGCACAGTAGCAAAAGGAAGAATAACGGCTACCCAAGAAAAAGGTAAAAAAGAAAAAAAAAAGGAAGGATTACCAATGATGGTAGGATATTCCTGAGAACCAAAGGGAGCTCTTCCCCTGGAGACCAGATCCAATTTGTAATGCATGATAATGGTATGTGGAGTAGCCCATGTTACTGCTGTGCATATTTCATTCATGGAAGCCTTGGAATGGAAAACAGCTGAAGTGGCCATTGATCTGGTGGAATATGCTTTCATAGGAGCCGGTAACTTGAAATTCTTTTTATTATATATATAAGTAAATCTCTTAGCCATTTTTACAAGGTAAGTTTGGAAAAAGATTTCCCTAAAGTTGGGCTGGAAAAGGATACAAACAACTGTTCTGATTTTCTAAATTTTTTTAATTCTGTTCAGACAGAAATTTAGTTATCTATGAACATCCATGTAGGCAATATTTGCCTTTATTGGAAGAACTGGGGAAAAAACAGGCAAGTCTACAGTTTGATTAACGCTGGACTCAGACTTCCTTCAGAAGAAAGGATGGACTGGTTCTGAGTGAAACTCTATCCTTGTGGAAAATTAAGTAAGAGAATTTTGAGCATAAAGCCTGAATCTCAGAAACTTGCCTTGTGTAAATTATAGCTATGAGGAAAAGCGTTTTCCATGAAAGAAACTAAGTTGCATGTTGCTGCTGGCTCAAAGGGAGTAAACACCAGACACTGAAGAACAATGGTCAGATCTCATGGGGGTACGCCTCTTTAAATGGTGGCTTTAAATGCAGTGTTCCTTTGAAGAACACTTTACATAACCTATGTGAATTTAGAGGAAGGTCCCCAAAACCATTATGGAAGTTAGAAATGGCAGCTAACTGGACTTTAACTGTGGATGCGGAAGCCTCATGATCAAAAAGAATGGCTAGAAATTCTAGACATTTTTCCATTGGAGCAGAAAAATGGCCAAGATTGTTATAAGTCCAGGTTGAAAATCTCTCCCACTTACTAAGGTAGAGTTTTCTTGGTGGATGATCTATGGGAAGCCAGCAGAATTTTCCACACTGGGGTAGGTATATCATTATGCCTGGCGACTAGCAGAATTGGAGGAACCAAGCTGTTAGTTTGAGATTTTGAAGGTTGGGGTACACCAGTCCCTGAGGGTGAAACAAATGGTCTGGAACTGGGTTCAGAATCCATGGATGGTGAACTAGATGAGGCCACAGGAACGGGAACTAAATTTGTCAAGGCCAATAGGGTGCAATGAGGATCACTTTGCTTCTCAACCTGGCTGCTTTCTTTAGAAATAGTGGAATTAGAGGGAAGGGGGGGAAGGCATAAGAGAGACCTGGGGGTCAATTGAGGAGAGCTGTGCCTCTCAGGGTCTCCCCCGAGGGGGGATTAGGGCAAGGTAGCTTCTACACTTGTTGTTTTGGGATGATGCAAAAAGGTTGGTCCCAGGTACAAAAAAATCCTCCTCTCTATCTCAGGATTGAGAGACCACTTGTGAGGCAGTAGAATGCATCTGCTCAGTTTGTCTGCTATCATGTTTGAACTGCCCGGGATGTGCATTGCTATCAAAAAGAGGTTGGAGGAAATAGACCACTGCCACACTCTGAGGGCTTCTCGACACAGGGAGTAGGACTTGTCTCATCTCTGCTTGCTGATGTACCAGACTACAGACATGTTGTCTGACTGAATGCAATGGTCCCTAGGGGGAGCCTGCAATGCTAATAAGCACTGTCCTCAACTCCAGGACATCAATATGCAGATTGGCCTCTATCGATGACCAAGTGCCTTGGACTGTTCTTCTCAGACAAATGCCAATCCACCCCACCCCATCTGGGAGGCATCCATGGTCACTATGGCCTTCAGTTGAGGAGGGACAAATGGACAGCCTAATAGGATTTATTTGGATTCCATCCACCAGGATAGGTTTTTTGCAGCAACTGGTGATTACTATGGGGTAGTTCATTGGATGGGTTAGAATTGTGATGCTAGAAGCCATTGTAGTGGCCACATGTGGAACCTTGCTAATGGGAATACAGTAATGGTCGCTGCCATGGAAGTCAATGCTTGAAGGACTAGTAGTGCTGAAATTTGTTTCTGCATAGAGTAGTATGCATTGGCGATTTTATCTTCTGTAATCTGTGCTGAGGATAGGAGGCTACACAAGAGACGGTGTTCAGATGAGCTCCTATGAATTCTAAATTGTGAGAGGGACTTAGCTGAGATTTTGTTTGATTGACTGTGATGCCCAAGCTCACGAATAAATGTAGAATGAACTCTGTTGCTTGAAGCAGTAGATGCTTGGTGGATGTGGTGACAAGCCAGTCGTCTACATATGGAAACACCCAGAATCAATGCAGTCTCAAGTGAGCTGTTACTGCTGCCAAACATTTGGTGAACATCCTGGGGGCTGAGATGAGACCAAAGGGCAGCACCCTGAACTGAAAGTGACTGGCTCCTAGCCAAAAGCGGACAAACCTTCTGGAGCGTTTGTCCATTTTTATGTGGTAGTACACATCTTGATGGTCTGTAAAGCACATTCAATTGTTTTCCTCTAAAAAGGGAAGTATAGATTGAACCATGACCATCCGGAATTTGGACTACTGAACAAATTTATTCAGAAGGCTGAGATCCAGTATAGGTGTCCAGTCCCCCATCTTCTTTGCCAACAAAAAGAACCTTGAGTAAAATCTGGGTCTTATCTGGTCTGGTGGGACTTCTTGGATGACTCTTTTTTTCTAGCAGCTTTTGGATTTCTAAGGCTGCTTGGTCTTTCTGATTGGGTGGAATATCGGGAAGACTCGTTAGAGATCTGGGATAAAGGGTGAAGGGGATAGAATAACCTCTGGTAATAATTCTCTGCACTCAAACATCTGTGGTTATCTGTTGCCAGGCTTTTGCATGCAGAGAAAATCTTCTCCCGACGGCTTCCAGAGGTAAGCAGTCATGCCCCTTCCAGGAGCGCTGGCAGGGATTGCCAAAGAAAATCTCTGGAACCTTGGCTCTGTGGGCTACCTCTTCCTCGGGGGTCTGCATCTTCCATTAGAGCTCTCCCCCCTCTGCCATGAGGGGAGCCTCCACCACGTGTGTCCTGGAAAGACCCTTGGGACTTTTTGAACCACATCTTCCCACTCCTCTGATTCCTAGAATAGGATTGTTTTGAGAGCGAAAAAATGCATGTCCACAGCAGACAGGGTCTTCCCATCCTACTCACACCTGGCTAGAGTTTCTTTAACTTTGGGGCAGAACAAAGAAGACCTGTCAAAGAGAGCATTGACGAAGGAAGACTCGAATGGCTCCGCAAACTCACACAGGTGCTGATAGCAATGCCTGAACCAGCTGGCCTGGTCCATCCCTTCAGCTGCATGTGAAATGAGCCTCATGATGAGTTAGAAATAGATGACAGGGTAGCCGTGAGGCCAATTTTTCTTGGACCTTATCAGATACAGCTCCTGCTACCATGTCCAATAATTCCTTGAACAGATCCCTATGGAGCCTAGTGAAGTGTGCCAGAAAATTCAAGGACCTTAAGGTGAAGGTTGATGATGCATAAACTTACTTTCCAAATCTGTACATCACTCCAGACTCTCAGTTAGGGGAATGAACAGAGGAACTTTCCTCAGCCAGTTCCTTTTTGGTGGCCACCGCTACTACCACCATGGCATCTACTGCTAACCCTTTAGCTCAATGCTGGTGGTCCTCAGGTGAGGAAAGGATTTTATCCGGCCTCCGAGGAATCGGTTCTATGGAGTCAGGAGATTTCCAAGCCTGCTGAGTGATCAGTTTAATGGGATAGTCAGCGAGAGGGGTCACCTAGAAAGTAGATGGGCAAGAACCAAAGGCTTGCAAGTATACAGACTCCTCAGAGGTAAAGTTTTTGGGCTTCCAGTTACACCTCTGTTTAAGGATCTTAAGAATGTCTCCAAAGGAGTTGTCTTCCAGGGGTGACCGGGGGAAACCCTCCCCGTCACTGAAACCAGTGTCCTCGGTGATAGACTCTTCAGGGGAGTCCAGGTGTTTCCTCTTACACATTTCCTTCCGAGGAGGCTCCTCAGTGGGAATGTCTGAGGTCTCAGAAGCAGGGTGGTCCTCATTCGATATACCTTGTAACCTTGGACCTTGCTGTACAGGTGCAGAGGTTAGTGGAAGCTCCCAGTAAGAAGGGGTCAGTGAATGAAACTCTGATACAGCAGGAGCCACCTGAGAGCCTGTGGTGGCCAACTGCTGTCTTCATAGCCTGGAAAGTAGAACCCCCCTCCCCCCGAGGAGGGTTGGCAGCCCAGAACAGAGAAAGACTAACTTGGTATCAGGGTCACACCCTGCACTGAGAGACTGACCTCCAAAGCCGGAGCTGAAGAAGGACCCCCCAGCTGGTGGAGTCCCAAGAGGTAAGGATGACTCCAAATAAAACACTCAAACCTCTCGGGCCCGACAACAGAGCCACACTCTCGAGATCCATCGGTTCCAAAGGAACAGAGGAAGTCAGTGCCAAAATCAAGTAGTGAAGGCAAAGGGACTGTCGGTACCAGAGCAATAGGAACCTGAGTGGTCAGAGTGGGGATCTTTAAATCCTCCGAGGAGGTCAGAAGAGGAAAAACAGGTGGAGTCCTGGGAGAAAAATTCCCTGCTCCAGGTGGGAGAGTGGGGTTGGGAAGAAGTAGAAAGACCCTAGCCGTGAGGAACTGGTCCACCAATCTTACCACATCAACTTCAGAGAGACTCCTGGAGGAGCGAACAGACAATCCAGGGGTAGATTCTGGCCTTTCTATAAAGGGACTGGGAAGTTGACCAAAAAAGGGGTTAATGGAAGGGGAATACTTTGTCCTGTGTGCATAAATGGGGTCAATTTTTGGCACTGAAGGGTGGGGTATGATCTGTCAGTGCAGAAGGAAATGTTGGCACTGATGTGGAAATTAAAGAAGCCGGTGCTGACACCAGTGCTGGTGCTGGTACCAGTGCTGAAGCTGCAGAGGTGACTGATGCTGAAAAATGAGTCCATTCAGAGAGCTTCAGTACCTCAGCTCTCGGTTCAGAGGACGAACACCAGAAGGGGACTTTTTTGTTTTCTTGATATCTGTGCCAATGGAGACATCAGCACCAAAAGACTAGTTTTGGAACCAGAGGCCTCTGGAAATTTACTGGCCTTGGATAGAGCTTCTTCAAAGTGGGTCTTAAGAAGCCCTTTAAGAATAAGCTTGTTTTGATGTTCTACCACTGAGCTAGTACTGAAGGTCTGGCAGATGGAGCACTCTATGTCTAAATGTGGAGTACCTAAACAATAAACACAAGCCGTATGCCCATCAGAGTTAGGCATTTTTCATCTGCACTTCTAGCACTTCTTAAATCCAGTTGTGCCTTTGGACTTATTTACCATACCGAGAAGTGGCAGGGAAAAAAAGCAGTAACGCTACACAAACGGACACAAATAAGGACAGACAGGAAAAGGAGAAAGTTCTACCAACAATGGTAGAAAGAACTACCAAAATGGTAGACAGAAAAAGAGAGAGGAAAACTACCAGTGATGGTAGGAAAGGAATACCAACAGGTATAGAAAAGCACTCACAAGTGAAAAAGGTGGGTAGAGAAAAGAAAAATATTAAGTTTTATAGCAAAGAAAGGTAGAAAGACTAATAAATTTTAAATATTACTTAGCTGCGAGAAGAGAGTCAGCTGACGCATCTTGTTAGAAGAGTGGCAAACAAGATCTGAGGAGAATTGGAGAGGGGCATTGTAGGTAGAGTATAGCTCGAGAGATTTTTAGCTGCCGTGAGCTGTATAACGGTTGGACCAGTTCCGAGGATTGGAACCAACTAAAGAAGAGTCAAGAAGAGATGAATATTGACAACATCAGATCACCTGTTTATCAGCATTCTGCAGAGACTATTTTTGTTTCTTCACAAAACTGGATGGATGGTTAAAGAATCCCTTAGAGATGTAAAAAGAGGGGCTTAACAAATTCCCCTGTATCACCTTATGTCCTCTTCACACATTTTGGTAACCTCTGCAGCAGATGGACCAAAAATTAACCCCCTATCCAGAGGAAAATTTAAAATCTCATTCTGCACATTATCTCAGAGGTTCTGAGAATGCAGCCAGGCAAACCTCCTCAAAACACTACCAGTGGCCATAGCCCTGGAAGAAATATCAACAGAGTCATACACACTGTAAACAATGAGTTGTGGCCTGTAAAATGGAAGAAATTAAGCCATTTAAAGCACATTTTCCTCACATGAAGAAACTGCAGACAAAACATTTCTTATACATTCACAATTAGTCAAAATAAATTTTCATATGCGAGAATGACAATTCAAAATATCAAAGCTGTAGAAGCATACACTTGTTTCCCATACCTATCAATTATTTCCCCATCCTTGTCAGAAAGTGCAGGACTGGAATTAATTGAATATTTATCAGCAGAAGGCTTAACTACAGCTATAGCTTTTGAGTCAGGTTTGGGATGAATGCATAAAAACTTAAAACACTGCCAAACTTTATACAGTCTAGCTGCCCTTTCTACGTGGAAGTTTTTCCCCCAAAGGGAACTTATCTGTCCAGCAAAAGAACAGCTCAAGCCAACGGCTGATCTTTGAAAGCCCGTAAAGGAGCTGTCTCATCAAGGGCAGGAATGCTCTGAAGGGCTTGGCACTCAAACCTGTGATTTTAGGCTGCTCAGCTCAAGCTAACAGTTTGGGCACATGGACGGTGCCCTGAAGCTTTGGAAGTTGGCCAGCTTGACAGCATATAACCAGTTTGGCTAATGCTACTACAACAGTGATCAATATGGCGAACAAAGAAAGGTAATAAGTAGAGATGTCTGCTTTCACCTATTTTATTTGTTTTGGTGGTGGAATCTTTGGCCATATCAATCATACAAAATAATATCATCTCAGGTTCAAAAATATTTTTAATGAATCAATGATTCTCCTTTTTGTAGATAATATTCTACATAGAGTAATAAACATTAACGTGTCACTTGGATATATAAGGGATACAATATTTGACTTTGGAAAAGTATCTGGGTTATCTACTAATGAAAGTAAAATTAGTGTCTCCATTTTTAATAAAAACAATAATACAATTGTGCCAAATAAATCAAATATTAACTGGGAAAATAAACAAAATGCCCTGGAAAAATACAAGGATCAAACTTGGAAGAGATAAGAATAGATCGTTATAATATTTGCTTACAAAATATCTGTAGTCTAACAGACAAGTTGGGTCACATAATTTTTTTTTGAAAACACACTGTGTGCGACTAAGACGGTGTTTTTACCAAAATTGTATACATTCTACAATGTAAATCTCTTTCATTAAGTAAATATCAAAGCAAGAAGACAGAGTAAGCTAGGATTTTTATGAGTAGAATAATGGAAGCATTTGCTTTTAGTAACACAATAAGGTTAATTAAGGGGATATGTAAGGGATCAAGGGTGAAAATTATATGGGGGGGGTCCTCACTGATAAGTTCTGTTTGAACAGAGGAAACAGGCAGGGAAGACCTCTTTCTTCTTTATTTGCATTACATTTAGAACCACTGGCAAAGAAAATACGGGACTCAGAAATTCAAGGATATAACTGGTATAGTAATCAGGAAAAGTTGGCCATATTTGCAGATGATATTGTTTTAAGGTCTAAGTTTGGCTGTCGAATGAAACACTCGAACGGCTAAACATCAAACCCTATTCATCGAATGTTCATTTCAGCAAATGTCTGAGATGAGGAAAGTAACTAATGGGCAAACACTTCCCAGTCTCACACACCACAGTATTTCAAAGCTTTTTTCCCCACTCTAGTGCGATCTTGGAGTTATTATATCTAGTTGGGAGGGCAGTTTTGAAACACTGTAGTGTGTGAGACAGGGAAATGTTGGCCAAGTCGTTGAAATGAACATTCGATGAATAGGGTTTGCTGTTTAGCTGTGAAAGTTTCATTCAACGGTTAAACATAGGCCCATTATTTTGCACCTGATAAAACTAGAAAAGACATTTCAGTGTTGAATATTTTGAGACAGTTTCAAGTCTTTCTGGGATACAAAATTAATGAAGATAAAACAAAGGTAATAGCTGTAAGCTATGTACCCATGCATAAAATGGTCAGCAATACCCATATTTATGGGGACATGATGAAATTAAGTACTTAGGAGTACGGGTTAAAAAAAAAAGATTATTTTATGGCCGCTTAGGATATGCGGGACGAGACAAAACAAAAGATAATACAAAAACCAAGAAACTGGAACCACTGTTGTTTTATGGATAGCGATATACAAGCACTGAAAACTTTTTTAATCCCTTTACTTTTAATAAACAGGTCATGCATATTTTCATCAACCAGAGGAGAAGTTATAGATAGCAATTAAGAGATGAATAATTTTATTTGGGAGGGGAAGAGGGCAAGAGTCAAGTGGGACAAATAGATCCTTCCAACAGAGCAAGGTGGTTTGGGATTACCTGATTTGAAGGTGGTATTTCATAGCTACACAGTTAAGGTTCCTTTACATAGTGCAAAAATAAAGCTATAACTCAAAGTAGAAAGGAATGATGTTGAAATGGGGGAAGGCAGATAAAGAAATAAGGAGAGACTGTGATTTTGGATACAGATCTTTAAGAACAACAATGACCATACAGAACATTATATTCACAATGCAGCAGACAGTATTAAAAGAAATAAGCCAGCAATGGAACAGAGAAATGAGATTAGGGATACACAGAATAAACAAGAGAAGGCTGGACTTTACTGGAGAAAACTGCCAAAGGAACCAAGGTATTGGGAGCAAATAAATTAGAGCGGGAAAAGTAATAGTATATAAAGAGGCCAATAATACATTTGGACTGCAGGCTAGGGATTGCCTTCTATATTAAGTATTGATAGAGTATAAGGCAAAGAGAAAGGAATAGGGGGATCCTAAGTGAAAGACCAGCACTGGTAGAGTTTGTAGTAGAAACTAGAACAGAAGCTGGCATTAAAAAGGGGGAACTGGTAGGGCATATACAATATTGCATGATAAGTAGAAGAATCAATCAGAGGAGGTCAGAAAGGACTGGGGAAAAGAGACAGGATAAGCAATTCACAAAGAAATATTGGGAGGATATATGCATTGTCCCAAATATGCAACAAAGTCTAGAAGATTTAGGATTTTTGCTTGGAAGTGTTTGCATTGGTATTTTTATACTCCAAGCAGACATCAAAGACTTTTTTCTCAGGTAGACTGCAAACGTTGGAGGAGTGATGGGGAAGAAAAAGGTAACAAGGAACATATTTTGTAGGAATAGAATAAGTTTGCAGACTTAAAAAAATCCAAGCAGACTACTGTGTTAGAAATACTGGGTGAGCAAATTAGTGTAACTAAGGGAATTATTCTTTTGAGTTGTGATACAGACTTGGAATTGTCTAGACATAGTAATGCCTTAATGAGTTTAATCCTGGTGGCTGCCAAAAAAAGCAATTACTAGAAAATTAAAATCTAAACCAGCCATACTAGAAGTAATGAATATACTAAAAGAGATAAAAGAACTAGAAATGGGATCTTTAGAAAAGGGTAGGAGCAAATTACATAGAAAAATGGGAACTACTGGAACAAAACATGCAGAATAATGTTTTGGAGAAGGTTTAAGGGAAGGAATGAATTGAATTGGCTACATAATGTTTGATTGACAATGACTGTATACATCACATATAATCTTCTATTATGTTTTCAACTGAAAATATGTCAATATGGTTTGTTTTCATTTATATAAATGTATGACTACCTATGTCTTACTGATAATTCAATAAAATGTTTATTTAAAAAAAGCAAGAAGATTAACCTTTTTTATTGTTATTGCTTCCTACAAATTTTAGATTAACATATTCATCATATAAGAGCATGGAAAGAATGAGGCATCATGTTTTCCATTACCAAAACCTATCTGGAAGCTGCAGTGAATAAAACTAATATACAGTGGTTAAATAACAGTTATACAACCAACTGAGAGAGATTACAATTAGGTCTAAGGAATAAAAAGAAATTTAAAGTACAGCCTTATATATCTGAGGTTATTATTAAAAAAGCTTCATTTCCAATTAGTAATTACATTTGGTACAGGATATATAACCCTACTGATTCCAAATACATAAATGATATTCTTAAAAAAAACTTTAGAAATTCCCTAACATTAAGACATGGATTTTACTAGTACAGACATTTTGTACGCTAAGATTTATTGGGAGGTTTTGACAAAAAAAGAAAAGCTTTAGTTTGATATAATTGCTTTTCAGGTTCTAAATTATAAACAGCATAAGTATTAATGAATTATTTTCTGTTTACTAGTAAGGATGGCTTTTTGGACTTTTAGGAACTTGGATAATACATATTTGGAAAACCTGCTCCAAGAGAAAAATCAACTCAAGCATTTTTGCCATCCTTTACAGATAATCTATGTAATGTGTTATATAATGCTCTTAAGAAATCAATTTTATCACATTTATATGCTATTTTAAGATGCAAAACTGAAATGAGTTAAAATGATTGGAGTTTTATTTTTTATAAGAACAAGAATATTGTTTGTCAGATTCTGCTAAACTGTGTCACATTCAGTTGTTAAAAAGACAGGTTCTCCATTTTGGAAAGATTTCATGCAGACCGTTCATCACTCCACATAGGCCTGCTAAAAAAAAGTAAGTCAAATACTAACAAAAGCTGTGACTGGACATGCAGTTTGGATATTACAGCAGACTCGTCTCACATTTTATATGAATGCTCTTCCTTGGGGAACTTTTGGATTTAAATATGCATGTTTATACAGGCTTTATGAACTGCCAAATTGTTACACTACTAAAGACATTGTACAATATAATGTCCCTATGCCTCCATTTGTTAGTACAACTCATTACTCTCTTCTATGGTGTACCCTGGCTGTTGTTAGGAAAATAACTAAAGGGAAGTGGTTACAAATGGCCTTACTTACAGTTTCAGAATTTATTAAAGAATGTTTGTTGAAGAGAAACTGAGATGATTAAAAGTGAATTTAAAGTCAACATCAATTAACTTTAGGTACCGGTCAACTGTTTTTGGATTGATCTTGAAATCTGAGGAAGGAATCATTTTTACCTCATGATTTCTCATTATAATTCTGATAAATGAGAAATAAATCTGACGTAACAGTATGGATGGTTATGAAGAGATCTGTGGAACACGCAATGTATAGAGTGTATAAAGTTAATTGAATTGCTTCTAATTGTATTATATTATAATGGATTTGTTTATAGAATCAATGAATTAATGTTTAGTATAATTCAGATTTTAATGTTTACTTAATACTTGAATATGTTTATAGATATGTATATAGTGTGATTCACCTGAAATAAAATACATTTACAAAAAGTTTTTTTTCTCAGTAATGTGTGTATCATATTTTTTACACATACATCTTTATTATATTTTTAAACATACATCTTTATTAAATTATCACATATGAAATAGACAATCATACATTTACATAAATGAAAACAAGCCATACAGAGACAATTTTAGTTGCAAATATTATACATCACAAACCATACTTCCATAATTGCAGTTGCAAAACATTATACATCACTTATAATCTACCCAGTCATTGTCAGACGAACATTACATAACTCACTCAAATTCTACCTTATGATATATTTCGCTTAGGATCCCCCCATTCCTCCTCTGCAATATGCTCCTACCCTTTTCTAAAGATCCCAATTCCAGTTGTTTTATCTCAGTTACTATATTCACTACTTCCAGTAAAGTTGGTTTAGACTTTTATTTCCATTTTCTAGTAATTGCTTTTTTGGTAACCATCATAATTAGACTCAGGAAAGCCTTACTATGTCTAGGCAATTCCGATTCAGTATCAAAGCTCAAAAAAATAATTTCCTTAGTTACACCAACTGGCTCACCTAGCATCTCTTGACAGAGCAGTCTGTAGGAAATCGTTAAAGTCTGCAAACTCATTACACTCCCAGAAATCATATCCCCAGTTATCTCTTTCTTACCCATCACACCTCCAACATTTGCTGTCTACCTGAGGAAAAATTCTTTGGAGTCTACTTGGGCTATAAAGATAACTTTGTAAACACTTCCAATCAAAGATCCTAAATCTTCTAGACTTTGTTGCATATTTGGGAGACAATCATATATACCCCATTGTTTCTTTGTAAATTGCTTACCCAATCGCTTTTCCCAATCCTTTCTAACCTCCTCTGACTGACTCATATTTATCATGCAATATTTTGTATATTCTACAAATTATTCCTTTTTTAACAGCAGCTTCTGTTCTAGATTCTACTAAAAACTCTAGCAGTGCTGGTCTTTCGCTTAGGATCCCCTATTTCTTTCTCTTTGCCTATACCCAGATATCAATCCTTGATAGGGAAGGTAGTCTCTTATCCTGCAGTCCAATTAAATTCTTGGCCTTTTCCAGTCTACTACCTTTCCCTCTCTAATTATTTGCTCCCAATACCTTGGTTCTTTTACTAGTTTTCTCCAATAAATTCCAGCCCTCTCTTGCCTATTTTCTGTATCCATAATTGCAGACATCCCTATTAGCACAGTCTCCTTTCTCCACTCCTGTGTTGGCTTAGTTCTTAGAATACTTTCTGCTACATTATGAATATAATATTCTGCATGGACTTCCAAGATGGCTGTACATTGATTAACAGCTTAATTCTAGCTCTCCCAATGTGAAAACAGAAACTCAGCAGAGGCGGCCAGTGGACTTTTGTGATTCTGTGTAAATTTCAGTACCTGGCTAGTAAGTGCCTGGATGCCATGAAAAAAAAAAATACACAAGACCTGAAGGAAAATCAGCTACAAAAGGTGGGAAAAGTACTGCAGCTGTTCAGCAAAACGCAGTGCAAGCTCCAGACATGACTTCCAGTAACCTAGATGAAAGAATAAGACAACTGCACACAGACCTGGTTAAAATAAATGAAACACTAATGGAGTACATTAGCTCAAACAAAAAGGCAAGAAAAAAAAATCAGTGAAGCTTTAAACAGATATTCAAATGAGGTGATAAAACTGCAGAAATCAGAGTTCAAAATGAAGAAAAAGCTAGCTGCATATGAGACTGCTCAAGAAGAGATGATTCAAAAAATAATAGAATTAGAGGACAGAGCATGTAGGGAAAACCTGAGATTTTCAGCTGTACCAGAGAAGTTGGAAGGAACAGACCGTATTAATTTTATGAAAGCACAAATAAGCAACAGGACTGGTATTCCACAGCAGGCGTTGTTAATTGAAAGGGCACATCATGTGTATGCTCTAAACCTGGCTATGAGCAAACAACCTAGACATTTAAGAGTAAAAATGCAACCCTACCTGCAAGAGGAGTTGATACTGACAAAACTGTGGCAGAAGGACAAAGTACTAAACATGGGAGACAGCAGAGGGTTTGTGGAGAATGATTACTCATGGTACACCAGGCAGAATAGGAGTAAATTTGCTCCACCACTCAGGGAATGTTGAGAATCAGACATGGGATTCAAACTGCTGTACCCAGCTATCTTCAAAATATTCCTACCTGCAGGGCCAAATTCATTTTTGATGAAGTAACTGCTAAGGAGGAAATGCAAAAGTTTGTCCAACAAAAACTGAGCCATGAAACAGAAAGAGATTCTGATTCTTGCTCTTCTAGTAATAAAGACCACAGAGAGACTGTGCTAGTGAAACCTTTTCCAATGTTTCAATGGAAAATGCTGGAGAGAAGGAAGGGAGCACAAGAGTTAACTAGAAGAATCGAAAGTACATTAGAAATGAAGGAGATGCAGGATTTGGGAGATGGAGATGAACAGGAATAAAATAATTAACATGGAAATTGACAAATGCGAGATTAAAAAGAACGATTATATTTGTGAAATATGACAGAACAAGAAAATCTGGAAATATTGGACTTTTGGGACTTGTCGGGGACTCTAAAGTATATGCCCTCCTTCATGTCATTAATGTTCAGAAAAATACTTGGGGTGGGGAAGAGGAGGGAGAAACTTAACTGTAAGTAAAATAATATATTTTATAGTGTATGATTTTCTTCGCATGCAATAAAGTTTTCTCAGTTGTGTTTAAGTGTAGTGGGGATACTATTGTAAACAGGTGCTCCTGTTTTTTTTCTTTTCTTCTTTTTGTTCTAATTCAGTTTTAAGAAATGCAGGCACTGCAATGTACAAAATAAAAGTCTGGTTAAAACAGCATGATAAAAGAAACATTAATCTGCTTTTTCTCATTCCTGCATGGGGGAATGACTAAGGCCCTTACCTTGATACAGTAACAAGTTTTAAGTAAATGAAAAAGAATATTGAATATTATAAGGCTGTTTTTCTTGCAAATAAATATGCTTATTAGCTATTTGATAAAGAAAGGGTTTCAGGATGGTTATTCAGC
This sequence comes from Protopterus annectens, assembly GCF_019279795.1. Lineage (NCBI taxonomy): Eukaryota > Metazoa > Chordata > Ceratodontiformes > Protopteridae > Protopterus > Protopterus annectens. The sequence goes on from NC_056726.1 coordinate 109,058,510, forward strand.
AGAATAACTGGGAGAAAGGAAAAGAGGAGTACTTATATTAATTTCAGCAGGAGCTCCAATAGTGATGGAAGAGGCTAAAAAGATAATAATGGTAAACATGTAGTAAGGGGCTACTGGCAAGGGAGGAGGATTATATTGCAATCTATTTATATTCTACCTAAAACTGCTATAATGGAGCTTAGAGCATTCTGGGAAAAATAATCAGCTTTCAGCAGGGAATAATGCTTATATGTGGGGACTAGAATTTGATCTGCAGCAGTGAAGCTGTTTCTGGGGGTCCAGAAGGGAAAATATAAAAAAGCAGGGTAGACCTTTGCAGAAATTTATGAAAATATTTGGCATGGAAGATATGAATTCAATACTAGGAGCTTGAAGTGAATTTACATATTTTTCCCCAGTATATACATAAACTGGGCTAGGCTAGACAGAATTTACATTTCACAGCAACGTGTGCATTTAATTGAAAGTCTTGATACGCAGCCAATCACTATTTCAGATCATACACCAACAATAACTAAAATAAAAACACAGTATAATGAAATAAAAAGGAGACAATAGTGCTTTCCCACCTATCTGTTAAAAAGAGAGGAACTTAAGGAATGGGTAGTGGAAATTATTCAGGAACTATTATAGAAAATAGAAATTTCTTTTGAAAAAATAGCTAGGGAGTGGGACAAAAATTTAAGTGGAAATTAAAAACAGGGTGGAAATAAAAGAAAGGGAGACATAGTTAAGAAGTAACACAAATTATTTAGAGGGAATGACAAATGTTAAAGTATTGCAGAATAGGGGGAATCTCATAGAACAGGAGGAGGAGCAACTGTAGAATGCTAAACAGAAAATAAGGGATTACCTTGATAATATGCATGAGTTTAGAAAGACTGCTAAGTAACTGTTTTTGATAATAACTCTAGAGCACAAAAACATTTAGCCTAACTACTCAGGCAACAGAAAATAGAAAGGGCTGTCGCCAAGCTTATGGAGCCTATAACAAGGAAGGTGACAAGAGATCCTATAGAGGTATTAGAAATATTTTAGAAATTCTAAGAAAGGCTGTATAAAACAGATAAATGTGGAAATCACAAAGGGTACAAACAGAAATGTTTATGGAAGAATTAAATACGGCAAGGTTAGAGGTAGATCAGGTTCAATTACTAACAGGATAGAAGGAGATGAGATAAAAATGCTGATGTATAACCAATCTGTAGGACATTCCTCAGGAATAGATGCTATTCTTGTGGAAGTTTGGAATGGAATCTAGGAGGGAAAAACCTGATAAAGATCTGGAAGGTTTGGTTTAACAGTATTTTAAGAGGAGGAAAAGTGACAACATCCTGGAAGAAAGCAGTGGTAGCTGTAATACCTAAAGAGGGTAAAGATCCATCAGATCCAGCTTCATACAGGCCAATTTCACTTCTAAACCATGATTATAAAGTGTTTTATGTCTATAATGGCTAAAAGAATGGCAAAAGTGATGCCAAAATTGATAGATATGGATAAATGTGGTTTTGAGGAGGGGAGGCAAACATCTGAAAACATTAACAGAACATTGATGATCAGCAGGAAAGCTGAATATAAGAAAATAGCACTGTTGTTGGTGGATATTGATGCTGAGAAAGCATTTGATGGACTAGGCACGGAGTTTATGAGCAGGGCAATGGAAGCATTTGCATTCCCTGATAAAATTATAAGGTTGATTGGGGAAATATACTTAAGAACAGAAATGAAAATTAAAGTGGGTGTGTTCCTCTTTGATAATTTCTGTTTGAGCAGAGGAACCAGGCAGAGGTGTCCTCTTTCCCCTTTATTATTTGCACTATATTTAGAACCACTGTCAAAGAAAATAAGAGACTCAGAAATTCAAGGATATAATTGGCATGATAGTAAATATATCTTTTTATCCTCTTCTATCACTATTGGAGCTCCTGTTGCAATTAACATAAGTATTACTCTTTTTCTTTGTCCCAAATATTCCACTGAATATCCATTGTGAAAATCTTTATCACATTCACATGTTCAGGTCTTTCCAAATGTGCTCCCTGTATTTGCACTCTACATTTTTAATATAGTTCAATATTCTTTCTTTTTTGTATATACAGCTATGAGACCATTAACATTTAAAGATAATATCGAAAGGTTCACTGTGTTAAAAAGTTATTATTCCCACCTTTTATTTTTAACAGCTTTTTTGTTAAGTATCTAGTTCCAGCTTTTGTGTTACATACACACTCACTAATTTTGGGCAGGTTGCCCTTTTATCCAGTTGTTTTTTGTCATATCCATTTAAGCCTATTTCACATTTTACAAAAATGTTATGTTTTATTGAAAGCTCTCAAAAATACACCCCAAAAACCTATTCACTAGATATTAACACCCAAAACTATGTACATCCTCAAATATTGACGTTTTACTTTCATAACAGAAACAATTGTCCCAAACTGACAGTTATACCCACAAATTTGGGCTAACCTAAAAGGAAGGTTATCTATGCTAAGACACATGATACAGCCTGTGCTTCTAAGTGCTGTCTGGTTTCGTCTCATCTTTATTGCTCTCCCAGAATGAGAAACCAATTGAATGCTTTCAGAAACCATTATCTCCTAGTGACTGAAACAAAGTCATTAAAAGAAAGAAATATTCTGTTTTTATTGCTCTTTATCAGATTGTCTCCATGAAGACATGAGAACCAGACATAGTTTCACTTCAGAATGGGAAGGCAGGAATAAGAAGTTTCTGTAACATTGAATGTAAGGTCATTATTTACAGTCATACCCAACACATAGGGGTTGGAAATGCTCAGAAGTTATTTGATGAAAGGTGGTGAATATGACCACAAGTTTATTGACTTTTGTTTATTAATGGAAATAGTGCTAGAAAACAATGTAATGTTGTCTGACCATGAGATATTTTTACAGAAGGATGGGGTAGCCATGGGTACATTTACCACCAATAGTTGTATGAATTTTGTCATGGCTACATGCGAGGAAGAGGTCATCTTAAAATCACTGTTCTAGCAGCAGGTGGTATTTTACAGATGGTTTGTAGATTACCTCTTTTTAATATGGGCAGGAACTGATGAACTATCAAGCTTCTTTCAGTTTATTAACGCTAGCATGGTTTTTCTTAAGTTTAGTATGAGTAAATCATAAGATGAGATAGATTTTTTTAGATGTCAAGGTATATAGGAAACCTCATACATACACAGGAAAGAATGCCATAGGAATACACTGCTATATAGAATGACTATGCATCCCACCCATATTTTCAGACATATAGTAAGGGGGCAAGTGATGAGAGTTTCGAGATTAAATGCCGATGAAACCAATTTTATTAATGAAATGGATGCTCTGAGTACTAAGTTTACGCAGACAGGGTACAAAGAAAAATCTGTGAATAGTATCCTTGATGAGGTATATAGTTTGAGGTCAACTTCAGCTGGACCTTATTTTTCGAGCATTAACAATCTGCATAGAGATAAGAATGGCTCAAGAAAGGACACAGTTTGTGTCTCTACTTTTTATGCTAACAACATTAACATTGTAACAAATGTTTTTTAAGAAATATTGGCTTATTTTAAATAGTGACCCTGACAAAGAAGATAGTAGGCGAAAGGCATAATTTTTTGTTCAAGAACAGAAAATCACTTAAATGTATGTTATGTTACCCTGGGGGACAAGCCAAGGACTTTACCTTCAGATTTATATGCCACGTTGCCTTGTAGTATATGCAACTTTTGTTCCTGCTATGACTCTGCAGGGCATATGGACAGTGGCATAATTTATATATTCAAAGTTAAAGCTAATTGTGACTCATTGAATGTAGTCAACTTGGCTGTCTGTGACACCTGTTCCGTATTTTACATTGGGAAAATGAACAGAAGAATTAGGGACATGATCAGGGAGCATGTATATAATATCAGGATTGGCAGTATCACTAATGCACGATCCAAGCACATCACCACCTTTGATTGTACACATACGTTTAGGTTTTTGGCAACCAAAGCAGTTGAGTTGAATGGACATGGTGGTCACATTGAGAATTTAACTGAGACCTCTGAGATTAGATGGATTATTAAGTTAAAAGCAGATGTACTGCGGTGGTGGTGCTGCGGTAGCGTTGTCGCCTCACAGTTAGACGTTGCCCGTTCGATTCTCAGTTAGAGCGTCTTCTGTGTGGCGACATGCGTGAATGGGCGTTCCTTCATTGAAGGTTGTGCGTTAGGCCCGGCAAGCCAGCACATAAAACTCTACTGCCAATCATTAGCGGACCGGAGTTCCGCTGTGGCGACCCCTAACCGGGAAAAGCCGAAAGACACAAACAAACAAACATTAGATTAAAAGCAGATGCAGGCAAAGGTCTAAATTATAAACTTCCTTAAAACCTATTCGTAAAAGTAGGGCATTACACAAATATTTCCTACCTTTTTATATATATATATATATATATATATATATTTTATTTTTTATATACATTTTTTTTTAGTTTTTTTTGTAATTACAACTTATAGAGGAGTGTCTGTACATATATATGTTCTGTATGACTTACAAAGAAGTATGACATTGCTTTTTTAAATGAACCTGCATATTTCAAGGGAGTAGCCTTGTTACCAAGACAATTAATTAGCAGTGTATGGCTGGTTGAGATGCTAGTTTTTTAATTATTTATTATGAGTTCATGGTTGTTTTTTAACGTCTGAGGAACCAGTACCTTGAATACTGTGAAACCGCTTACGTTTATTAAAAGTTTTATCTTATTATCTTACCTGTGACTATTTCATTGGATTCCTGCATTGCTTTGGTTCACTTTATGTGATTTTGGATATTCATTACTGTGTTAAGTGAACCATTCATCCTGTCACTGTTTGTGTTTACAGAACTATAGGAGTGCTGATCAACTTATCAGAAAATATTATTCATGAGTATGGACCGGAACCAAATCTGCAATAGTGAGGATGTATCCGGGAGAACCTAGAAGGAAAATTTTAATAAAAGAGGGTATTTTTCTGAAGAAATTCATGAGAATATTTAACACAGAAAATGTGAAATTAGAGAATGCAAGATAGAACGTATATACTATTACCCAAGGTACAATAACTGGATAGAAATGTTTCACAGCAGTAATGGATATTTAACAAAGTTTTGAAACACATCCAATATCTCTTTCAGATCATGCACCAATAAAGACTAAGATAAATATGCAAGGTAATCAAGTAAAAATGACACACAGGCACTTTTCTATTTCTCAGAAGATGACTAGACAAATGGGCTAAGGGCTCTTACAAGCTTAGTCAAGTTCAACTCTTGCTCTCTTAATGGTCTAGAGATATGGTATATGTTATAAACAGATCTAAATCAGCACCGACTGCCCCTATCCAAGAGGGTGAAACCCCTGGGGTGAACCTGCGGTTTCCCATCCAATCATCCAAGTTATGCTTAAAAAGGGTTAACGAGGGACTCTAACCTGTAGTGGAAGTTTATTCCAGAAGACAAGCAACCTCTGGGAGACATATCTGTCTCTCTAGCAAGTACTGTTGATGTTACATGCTAGGTTAATGTCTTTAGAGTGAGTGAATCGTGTACCATTTGACTTACAAATGTGCACCACTTCCATTAAGACAGGATCAGAGGTTGCTCTATATGCAGGCACAGGTCGCCTCTGAGTAGTTTAAACTATAAAGAGTATAGTGACAGTGACTTCAGTCTATCCATGTAAGATATGTGCTGAATACCATGAATTTTCTTTGTGAGGAACCTTTGAGGTCTCTCCAGTTGCTGCAGGTGCCTGTTTAGGTATATACCAAAGAAAACATTGCACTCTATTATTAGCCTGATGAGGGAAGAGTAAGGGGGGGGTATAACCTCTTTTGTTCTGGACTATGCCCTTGCTTATGAGGTGAGCAATGTAGAAGGCCTTCCTTACCACCATGGAGACAGGGTGATCAAAAGTAAGGTTGCTGTCAACCTGTGTGCCCAAATGTCTTACCACTGATTTAGAGCTTAGGGTGTTATTAATATGGTAATCTGCAGGGACATCGCCTTTGCCAACGGGGACAATAATCACTGAAATCCCCACACCCAGTGACTACAGTGTCCTGCGCAGAGAGACACAAAGTTATAAAATACCAAGATTTGCAAGCAGAAAAGACAGCAATGTGGAAGAAAGCTACCCAAATAGTTTCAACAGTAGTAGGAGCAACAGGTCCTATTAAAATAAGAGTCTAAAATCCTATTTAGGTACGCTACCAATACATGCAACTCCGTATGAATTACAGGAGTCATTACTGGGCACATTGCAAGTGCTGCAAAGAGCACTTTTAGCAGACATCAAAGAGTGAAACAATACTAATTTCATGAACTTTAATTTTACTTTGACTTAGGAATGGGGTCCATTCCCATCATGGTATTAGAAACCCAAAAGATTTGGAGAAATTAAAAAGGGAGAGAGAATAATGCATTTTTTGCATGGAGTTTAAAACCATAACTTTAGCAGAAATCCTTGATTTGCTTAAGTCCTTGTAGAATGTTGACATCATCTGGGGGCTCAATGACTGCTCCTAGTTTGTAGTCATCAGCAAACATGGTCAGCCACAGACCTTTTATTATTGCCTGTACTTCAGAGAAGTAGGTTCCAAACAACAGAGGCCCCAGCACTGATCCATGTGGAACACCACTGGTGGTGGAGGTGGAGTCCCTTATTTTGACTGTATGTGTTCTGTTGGTGAGACAGTTTGCAGCCCACTTGACAGTATATGGGCTGAGTTTTTCAATGATGTCTGAGAGGGGATTGTGTCAAAGGCCTTGGCCAAGTCTAGATAGGCCATATGCACAGATCTGCCTTCATCCAGGGCTTTGATAACAATCTCAAAGAAGTCCACCCGGTTCAACAGGCAGGATCTCCCTTTAACAAAACCAGACTGGGTTAGGTCAATTGTTTGAAGGTCTCCTATATCCTTGTTGATGAGGTCCATGATGGTTCTCTCAATGGCCTTACAGAAAAGGCTGGCTACGTTAATGGGTCTATAGATCCCAGGGTCGGTGGATGCACCTCCCTTGTGCAAGAGGATGACAGTAATGGTTTTCCACTCAGCAGGGACAAAACCAGTGCTTAGGCTGTGTTTGAAAAGAGTACCCAATGGTATTACTAACTCCTGTTTTAAACCATTGAGAATGCAGCCTGGGATGTTATCAGGTCCCAAAGATGCTGTCTTTTTGGCCTTGGAGACAGAGGTTAAGACCTGCTCTTTAGAGAGAGATACTAGGTGGAGAGTAGGTTGTAGGAATATTTTGGTGTATATGTAGTGGGGACCGGGGGAGGGTCAGTTTTCACTGAACCTGTCCACTAGCAGGTTGGCTATTTCCACTGGTTCAGTATATGTGGTAGCATTCACTACCAGTTCAGTGCAAATCTGGGCTTTTCCTTTAAGGTTCCGGATGCAGCTAAAGAATGCTGTATGGTTATCCTTGGCTAGGGATGCCAGTGTAAAGTCACAGTTAGCTTTAGAGGACTTTACAAAATGTCTTACTTTCTTGCTCAAGCTGAGAAGGGTGTGCTTCCAATTCTGAGATTGTTCCTTCTTGCTCTTAGCAATTTCTTCCTCTTATTATACAAACTGTTTATGGCAGATGCCATCAGGCAGGTATGTTTTTTCTTGAAGATCCTGCTTTGGTCTTATCAGGAACAGCGGATTCAATGTAATTGTATAGATGTTTATACAATGCATTGACGTATATCCCAGTGTAGGTGTCCTTGCCATCAGTGGGGACAGGAGCTTTGATGTTATTAATGTCTTCTCGTAAGAGGCTGTAGTTGACTTTGAAGAAGTTTTTTAATCTAAATTTCTCCCAAGGGAGGGTCTGATGCTATCTTTACTTCGAAAGCGACTGATTTATGATCAGACAACAGGGACGGCCGCACACTTCTGGTGGTGCACTGTTCTACATTTTGGTGAGTATCAGATCTAGAATGTTTGGCCCCCTTGTGGGGGTGCCAACCATCTGCTCCAAGACATTTGAGTTAAAGAAGTCCAAGAACCTTTGGGCTTGTGTGTTTGTACATGTATAATTTACCCAATCTATGGACTGGTAGTTAAAGTCACCCATAACCAGGGTGTTTGGTTGTATTTTGAGTGACTCAAGTAGATCCAAGTACACAGTATGGCTATCATGGTTCATTGAGGGTGATCTATATCTCATGATAACTTGGAGAGGGGTCTTTCCTATAATATTTGCACATGGAGTAACTCTTGGGAATCATTATGTTTAACCAATCTGAAAGTGCAGTTATCTTTGATGAGTACTGATAATCCTCCTCCTTTAGTTTTTATGCATTAATTTTGTGGTCTGAATGTATGGAAGGCATTAATTATATCCCAGTATAGCAGGACCACAAAGCCAACAGAAAAACAAACCACGAAAACAGTTACAGAAAAATGTATTCACCTCTAGCACCTCTGCAAATGCTTTCAAGGAATATATACAAATCACAAAAACACTATTATATACAACCATCAATAAAACAATTAACACAATTGCTTTTGCGTCCATGTATGCTATTTTGACTATGTCCCTTTTTAAACTTGAATATATGTTTCAACATGAACATTGGACATGTAATAAAATATTTTCATTTTATTATTTGATTTTTATTTGCAGGGGGGTGTGGATAAAGTGAATGGTTTTGTTAAATCTTTACACAATAATAGGTTTCGTTTTAAATTTGATGGTTTGCAGTTAGGCAGTGAAGTTCATTTTTTGGATTTACATTTAAAAGGTCTATCTGATGGTTCTATTATTACTTCTGTTTGCAGAAAAAAATGAGGTAGGTAATGAATATGGTACTAGTGGTCACCCTTCCCCTCTACTGGATTCTTTGACTTCTGGTGAGTTTTCTGGTTTGAGTAAACTTTGCAATAATGATAGCGATTTTGATATTGAGGTGCAGCATACATTTAGTAAGTTTATTCATAGGGAGTCTGATAGAAATTAGGTTAGGAATGCTTTATAAAGGGTAGTTAATAAAAGAAATGGTAGAAAGAGTGTTTATAAGAAGTCTGTTAAAGAAATAACCAATGGTGAATATGTCCCCCCCCCCTTTTTTTTTTTTTTTTTTTTTTTTTTGAGTATGGTTGGAAATTTTATAATTTTAGTCATTATAGTAGTAGCAAAAGAGGTATGTGTTTTGTTATCAATTATAATATATTTAGAAATAAGATTAGATATGTTTTGGATTATTTTTGACTGATGCTGTTCAGGGATAACACTTTGGCCAGAATTACTCAGAAAAAAAACCTTTGATTTCATATAAAAAGGGCCATAGTATGGGTGATTCAGTGGTACATAGTAAGTTCAAACTGCCAGATGTTAAAATTAATAGTTTAGCCCTTTCTAAGAAAGGTACATTTCCATGTGCAGCTTGTTCTATCTGTCCCCAAGTTGTAAATACCTTTTCAAGAATTAATGGATTTAATATTTGTCCAAATCAAAGATTTTCTTGTGATATCATCAGTGTTATTTATATTCTTAAATGTCCTTGAGATAAATTTTATGTGAGGGAAACTCAAAGAATGTTTAAGGTGAGATTTCAAGAACATGTTAGGGACATAAAAAATAAATGTAGGGATAGTCCCTCAGCTCTTCAGTTTAAAGACTATCATAGTAGTGATTTTAGACTTCTTAAAGGTTGTATTTTAGAACATATTAATGTACATTTATGGGGAATTAACTTCCCTGAAAGATAAGTTGCTGCACAAAGAAGTATTGTTTATGTTAAAATATGCTACTGTAATCTCTAATGGGTTGACTACAGATTTTAATTGGAATTATTTAATCAATTAGTTTTGTGTTAATTGTTTTATTAACTCATAACAGTGACGCCTCCAGGTGCAGCTGCAGTTAACTCCTACTGACACCTTTAGGAGTCAAATATTGCTTGTTCATATTTCAGCAATAATTCTAAAACCATGGTATGTACAAGGTTTTAAAAATTTCAACTTAAAGCTTACACAATGGCAAACTCAACTGGATTAATATTTGACATCTGTCTAGTGCAGGTAAATAGATATTAACTGTTGTTTTTATGATATTAATTTATATAAATATAATTTTCACATTTTTCTATCTCAACAACGAAGTAACACTGACAGAACATCTTAGCCTCATATGAAAGCTCTCAGCTAGATGAATAAAATGTTGCTAATGGTATGTGTGTAACTTGAGTGGTTGCTGAGATATTGTAAGTTGTTTACAAAATATTATGAATGTAATAGTTACTGTGTTTACTGTGATTTATGAAATTCAGTTTAAGACATAGAACCTAAAGAATACTACCACAGAAAAACAGCTTGTGCTGAAGAGTGTGCCATTTATACTTCTTTCATAACCTCTATGGTTCCAGAGATATGAGCATTTGTTTGAAATGTGAGGACATCATTTGATTTTGTCAAAAGGCTTAGGCTCCGCCCAATGGACGTTACAGTGCAAACTTTCTGAGCTCCATTGGAGTGAAAATGGATGTACATAATAGGTTCATAGGTTCATACTAGGCTATCTGCCCAAGGGCATTTATAAGCCTAGCCCATAGTTATGTGGCTTTCGCCACCCCTTTAGTTTGAATAAAAACTATGCCTATCATTTTTCTGTGCCTCTGTCAAGCAGTGACACTGAAGTAATCCCTGGGGTATATCTGCGATCTCCCATCCATTGGTCAAGATTCCTCTTGAACAAGGCCAGCGAGGTGCTCTGCCTCACATGTACCGGGATTTTGTTCCACAGCATAGGGAGTCTCTGGGTGATGAATCTGTCCCTCCAGCACGTTCTATTTATAACCGTGTCAAGGTTTAAGTCTCCGCCCTTGTGGTTCTGAGGGATCTAGATTTTTTGAGGTGAAGCATATTCATCAAATCTGGGTTTGACATGGCCTTATATGTCAGGCAAAGGTCACCTCTGAGCAAGCGGTATGAGACTGAATAGAGCTGGAGTTCTTTCAGTCGGGCAGCATAAGACATATTTTTGAGACCCTTTATCCTTTTGGTGAGGAACTTTTGGGGCCTTTCAAGCTGCATCAGGTGTCTGGTCAGATACATTCGAACGGGCATTGTACTCAATCATAGGTCTAATGAGTGATGAGTACAGGGGACGATGACCTCCCTTGATCTAGATGTGAATCCCTTCATGATCAGGTGGGCGATACAGAAGGTTTTCCTAACTACTTTAGCAACATGAGTGTCAAACGAAAGGCTACTGTCAACTTGGGTCCCCAGATCCCTGATGACTTTTTCTGTGCTCAGTGGATTGCCACCTATATGGTAGCTAGGGGTAACCTTGTTTTTCCCGAAGGGTATGACTATGCATTTTTTGGCATTTAACTTCAGGCCATGGTTCTGGCACCAGTTATCCATTTCTGTGAGGCCCTTCTGGAGGATATCTGTGTCAGATGTGTTTTCGACTATGGCGCCCAGTTTGCAGTCATCTGCAAACTTTGTCAGCCATAACCCTCCTGTGTTTGCTTGTACTTCAGAAAAGTAGATGCCGAACAAGAGTGGACCCAGGACTGAGCCCTGTGGGACACCACTTGTGACAGGCTTTGAGTCTGACATGGCTCCAGCAACTCTGACCCTGTGGGTTCTGTCGCTTAGCCAGTTTGCAACCCATCTTGTGATGTATGGGTTTACATTCAAGCTGATGAGTTTTTCGATGATGCCTGAGTGGGGTATTGTGTCGAAGGCCTTTGCCAGGTCGAGGTAGGCTGTATGGACTGCCTTTCCTCATCAATGGCCTTGGTGACTGTCTCGAAAAAGTCAACCAAGTTTAAGAGGCAGGATCTGCCTTTGACAAAGCCAAACTGGGTTGGATCCAAAGTCTGCAAGTTCCCTATGTCTTTATTTATGAGTTCCATTATGATCCTCTCCATGGCTTTGCAGATAAGGCTTGTCAAGCTAATGGGGCAGTAATTTCCAGGGTCTGTGGAGGCACCGCCCTTATGAAGTGGGACCACAGTCGCCGTCGCCACTCCTTGGTGCGTATCCTGAGGTGAGGCTAAGATTAAACAGCTGTCCTAACTGTGGGTTTAATTCCTCGTTGAGTTAATGAAGCACACAGCCGGGACACCATCCGGTCCCATGGATGCTGTGTTTTTTGCCTTAGTGAGGGCAGTTCTCACCTGGGCGTTGGAGATGTTTGGGGGGCTACAATCCTCTGGAATAAATATCTCTCCTTTTGGGGGGGAGGGGGGGAGAAGTTTGCACTGAACCTGTCAGCCAGTATGTTAGCAATGTGTGTAGGTTCAGTAATTTTCACATCATTTTGAACTAATTCTGAGCATATCTGGGAGTTTCCTCCTAGGTTTCTAACATAGCTAAAGAAGGCCTTATGATTGTCTTTAGAGTCCTTGGCGATTTTTCTCTCAAAATTTGCCTTGGATGATTTTATGAGAGCTCTTAGTTTTTTACTTATAATGATCAAAGGTGTCTTACCTTTCAAGGATTTTGCTCTATCTTGTAGTAGCTTCATCCTTTTGTTGTAGAGCTTGTTTATGGCTGGGGTCCACCAGACTGGACGCTTGTCTTTGGTACAGAGAGTCTTAGTTTTGTTTGGGATTGCCTGATCCATGCAGTCCTGTAGGTGCTGGTAGAAGGCATTTGTAAGTGATTCAGCGGTTTGAGTAATGTTTACCACTGGCTCAGGGGCCTTAAAGGAGACCACACTAGTTTTAGAAGTGTGAAATCGGCTTTTGAGAAGTTTTTCACTGTGGTCTTTTTTGTTTCAGGTGGGGTCGGGATGAGGACCTCCAGCGAGATTAGTTTATGATCTGATCTCACCAGTGAGGGTATACTTCGGTGTTGAACATTTTGATCCCATGTTCGTGATGATGAGATCAAGTATGTTTTCACCTCTTGTGGGGATGGTGACTAGTTGTTCCATGGCATTTGAGTTTATGAACTCCAGGAATCTTTGGGTTAGAATGTTCGGGCTTGAGTAGTGTTCCCAGTCTATATTAGGGTAGTTGAAGTCACCTAGTATGATGGTGTTTGGAGATGCATTTATCCCCTCCAATGTTTTCAGGAAAGCCATGCGAGGTTCCTGAGTTTGAGAGGGTGGCCTGTAACATGCTACAAATTGCAGAGCAGTCTTGCCTATGGTTAATTGCACCTGGATGGTCTCCGATGCATCGATGCGTTGCCACCAACCTTGAGGTGTGGGTGTCCTTTATGAATATGGACACCCCTCCTTTCTTGGTGTTGTCCGGATTTTGGGGCGGAACGCATGATATGAGGTGAAACCTGTTAGTGCTGGGGTGCTCTCAGGAGCCTTGAACCAGGTTTCTGTCACAGCACAGACATCGATGTTCTCCATATTGAGAAGGGCCTCGAGTGCATCTTGAGATTGAGACTTCTGGCATTGAGCAGCATTACCCTTAGTTTTTTCCTTTTGGTGTTCTAGGGTGGTAGGTTTAGAATTTGAGCCTTGCCTAAAAAGGCACTATGGGGTGGCAAGAGCCTTTGCCAATATCCGAAGCCCAGGGTGACAGGTGCAAGCCGTCCCTTGGAAGCAGCGTGGCTTGTCCAGCATGTCATCCCAGGCAGACAGACATTGGATCCCCTTTGAATGACACCAGAATTTAAGCCAATTATTAAAGCTGATCATCTTATCACTGTATTGTGGCATCATTCTAGGTGAAGGTAGGATACTGCTCAAGGTCAGGGTCATACCTGCCTGGGCTACATAATCAGAGAGCTCCTCGATGTCCCTTTTCATGTAGTCCAAGGAGGTACGTCTCAGGTCGTTGACACCAGCGTGGACAATGACTGAGTCGTACTTGTACCTGCTGTTGAGAGACCTGAGTGCTTGCGTTATGTGGCGGATTCTAGCCCGACAGGCAGCTTACTGTGACCTTCTCCTTACTCAGTCTGGTGAGCGGACGTCAGTGTGTCTAACTATGGAATCACCAATGACAAGTGTGTCTGGCATTTTGTTTGGCCTTAAGGGCTGTGACTGTTTGACACTCTGACTGTGTGGTCTATGTGTTGCATGTGTTGGGTCGTGAGGTGGTAGTTGTTTGGGTGTCTGCTTTGGTGGCCTCTGCTGTTTTGGTAAATTTTGATCAGAGCCTCCGAGTATGTCTTTGTGTGAGTATGTGTATGATTTGAAGTTGTGATGGTACCATGTGTGACTGGGTATGTATTGTGTGTGGTTACCTTCTCCTCCTGTCTGGTCTTGCCAGTCCTATGTTGAGAGAGCTCAGCCTCCAGTTTGGCCGTATAGTTGCATCTCTCATGTATTTGTGTTTTGTGGGAGAAGGAGAGGATTGTCTGTGTACATGAGGCAATTGTAACATTGCCTCAATATTCCCAGGTTCACCAGTTGAGCTGGAGAGGACACTAGCAACTGATCCCTCGACATACTAGAAGTAGTAGATAAAGAACTTTCAAAGGACTCGGGAAGTGGGTTTTAGGCTGGTGGGGTACTATCTATAATAAGAGTGCTTTATCAAGGTGCAAGTACTGTAGGAGTAAGTGCTAGGCTTTACAGATAGAGAATAGTCTACTTGGGAATCAAGTAGAGATGAACTTTTCAGTTATAGGATATGCTGGTTAGATCAGCAGTACAGTTTAGCGTGTTTTATAGCAGGGGCTGAAGGGAGCTAGGAATTGGCCCAAAACAACCAATGGACTACTAGTTTCTGGCTGAAACTTCACCAAATCGGACAAAAGGCGCTCAGTGCTTCCCACTCCCACTGGTAAGCAAAGAAACTTCCTCCTTCCTAATAAGGCAATGGATCAGTAACAGGAACTAAAAACAAAGCCCAGGGATCAGCAACTCTGAAACTGGACTACTCTAGTTCAGTAAGGCGGAAAACAAGAGATTTTTTGTTTTATTACAGAGATAAGGAAAAAAACAGACAGTAAATGCTATAAATGCTGTAAATCGGCTAGCGCACTTTAGTGTGTAGCCTACACAAACAATTTGCAACAATTAGTAACTTAAAGTGCAATAAACAGTGTAAAATGCAGAAATCACTTAAAGTAGCAGTAAAACAGGCTAAATGCAGTCGCTAGCTTAATAACAGTGGGAAAGCCACAAAAAATACTTATATCTGGTAGAAAGTCACTCTTTTAGCTCTCTGCTGCTTGGATCACTCTGCAGGCCACCACGAGGATCTGTGCTGAGTTGGTACAAGCTGGAAAACGCGTGTTTAGCGTGTTTTATAGCAGGGGGCTGAAAGGAGCTAGGAATTGGCCCAAAACGACCAATAGACTACTAGTTTCTGGCTGAAACTTCACCAATTCGGACAAAAAGGCTGCTCAGTGCTTCCCACTCCCACTGGTAAGCAAAGAAACTTCCCTCCTTCCTAATAAGGCAATGGATCAGTAACAGGAACTAAAAACAAAGCCCAGGGATCAGCAACTCTGAAACTGGACTACACTAGTTCAGTAAGGTGGGAAAACAAGAGATTTTTTTTTTTTTACAGAGACAAGGAAAAAAACAGACAGTAAATGCTATAAATGCTTTTAAGTGGCTAGCACACTTAATATGTGTGTTTTATGATTTGTATATACTCCTTGAAGGCATTTACTGTGGCGCTAGAGGTGAATAAATTTTTCTGCATCTGTAGCTGTTTTTGTGGGGGGGGTTTTAATCTCAGTATGACTGGTGTGCTCCCCATGGCCTTGAATCAGGTCTCTGTGACTGCACAAATGTCCGCATCTTACAAGGTGAGGACTGCTTCCAGGGAGTGCAGTTTCAGATTTAGACTCCTAGCATTTAGCAGCATAACCTTGAGGTTGTTTTTTAACGATATTTTTTACGTAGGGAATTTTGTTTTTGTGGCATTGCATAAAAAAAGGCACTATGGGGGAGGCAAGAGCCTGAGCCTTAGCCATAGCCAAAAGCCCAGAGGTGACAGGTGGGGACCATCTCTGGCAAAGCATCGTGGTCTATCAACCATATCATCCCAGGCTGGCAGGTACTAAGCCAATTATTGAAGTCAATCATTTTTTTGTCTGTACTGAGGTGAATGTATAATGATGCTTAAGGCTAGATAAATATCTGCCTGTGACACACACAGAGCTCAGTCATGTCTCTATTCATATAGTCCAGTGAGGTACACCTCAAATCGTTCACACCAACATGGACAATGTCAAAGTCATAACAATGCCTGTTGTTGAGAGACTTGAGTGCATGTGTAATGTGGCGGATAAAGGCACCTGACAGACAGCTGATTATGACCTTTTTCTTATCCAACATGACTAGGACATCTGTGTCTCTCACAGTGGAGTCACCTATGACTAAAACATTTGATTTTGTGTTTTGCCTTAGGGGCATGTTTGGTGAGACATTGGTGCATGTGTTTGTATGTGTACTGTGATTTGTTGGGAATGTATTCAGTGAAGTGTGTTTATGTTTATGAGGTCTCTGATCTTTAGGTAGGCTTCTAGTGAGAACCTCTGTGTATGTAGGTTTAGGTGTTGTATCCGTGGATGGTGCAGGAGGTGAAGTGTGTGAGCTGACAACCTGCTTAATATCTGATTTACTGATTTGTGAGTGACACCCTAGATTCTAGACTCTTGATAAAGATGCATCTCTTACATACTGAATTTGTGTGAATTAGGAGAAGTGGGTTGCCAGTGTACATGAGGTAATTGCTACATTGTCTCAGGATCCCTATGTCGATCAGGTTGGCTGGGGAAATGGTGGGAAATTGTCTATTCATGACGTCAGGTGAACTACTGTGGTCAGTAACAGGGAGGGTACTAGAAGGACCAGGTATGGTGGCTCTATATTATGCCCACAAAAACTCCTTTCAGTGAATGGGTCTTCGCTGAACAATAACCAGTAAAATCTAACTCCCACAAACGGCCATTTCAGCAAAATTTTTCCTATGGGAAAAAATGACTGGCCATCATCGGAAATTTGCCCTTTTCCCCCTGCAGTGTGATCTCAGAGTTGGTATATGTAGTTGGGGGGCACAGCCCCCCACTTTGAAGAGTTTTGCATTTTGGCTGTGTTTAGGTTGGTCAAGTGTTTTTCCCCTAGGAAAAAAATTCGCTGGAATGGCCATTCGAGGTAGTTAGATTTTGCTGGTTATATTTCAGTGAACAGTTGTTCACTTAAAAGGGTTTTCACAGACGTAATATAGACCCGCTATGGCTAAGGGACAAGAAGAAGTTCTAAACTGCGAGGGGTTTAATGGGTAAAACTTGTGGAGGATCCTCAGAGACTCAGCTGTGTGTTTAACCGGGCAGTGAAGCACAACAGTGAGAAACCTAAGATGGAGCACAAGCAGTTGACTAAGAGAAAATTATCTAAGAGTTTGCATCTAAAACCGCTAATGGTATCCTTCACTGCACAGTAGTGCGCGGTTATATGGGTGGTGCGCACCATGGCAAACCCGCTCTAACGCAGGCAGCAAGTAGCAATGAAATTAAACTGATTTCAAACACTCTAACCAATAGTAGCACACTACACTGGGCCCTGGGCCAACAATCACCATCCAGATAGGTCCTTAGCTACACTCTACTCTCACTAGGGTGTAGGGGAGGCACTCTTTTGTGGAGGAAAGCTGGATAAGTGCTCAGGAACTGTAAAAAATAGACCGAGTCCAGCAAATATGAACCACGTCTAAACTAGGTTTAAAGTGCAGGAAACAACAAAAATGCAATAAAATACAGTTTAAAAATAACAGCACTCAGTAAAATGCAATGCACGACATGCAGATCAAGTAAAAATGATACTTACTTTTCAGCAGCAGGCAGTGTGGATGTTTCAGATAATACAGGAGATTGATTGTTGCTAACTTCTGTGCAGCTCTGGTACACAAAATGAAACCAATTTCAAACACTTTTACCAATAGTAGCACAATACACTGGGCCCTGGGCCAAGAATCACCACTCAGATAGGTCCTTAGCTACCCTCTACTTTCACTAGGGTGTAGGGGGAGGCCGTCTTTTGTGGAGGAAAGCTGGATTAGTGCAAAGAAACTGTAAAAGACGACTGGGTCCAGCAAATCTAAACCACATCTATGCTAGGCTGAAAGTGCAGGAAACAGCATAAATGCAGTAAAATAGAAGTTATGTTCTTACCATAACGTTCCATGTTAGTTGTCTTCTTCTCGCCTTCTTCTTGCTGGATGGGTTCGGAGCCGACCTCGGCCCGACTGCCACTCTAAAAGCTCGAGAGTTGGTTCCACCGGCTCGAGGCTCCCCTTATATCCCACAATGCTAGGCGAGAGTTACCTCAGATCTCGTTTGTAAGCTAACCCCAGCTTATAATAGTAACAGAATAACTGTAAAACAGAATCCACCTCTAACAACAGGAAGAAAGAAGGGTGACCTATATCCTGAACCAGGAAATATGCATAATAGCATATGTCTAAGAAAGAGGTGGTAGAAAGAGAGGTCACAATCAGAACTCCTCTAGGTCTGTCCAGGCCAGGGGAAGGAGGGTGGGGCCTTAAGAAGAAGCGAGAAGAAGGCAACTAACATGGAACGTTATGATAAGAACATAACTTCTATATGTTAAGTTGTCTATCTCGCCTTCATTCTTGCTGGATGGGACCGCGACCCTAGCACCTTGTCCCGGTGGCCTAACGGAACAGACTCCTGAGAACAGTGGAACCAAAGTTAGCTCTATGCCTAGAAGCTAAATCCAACTTATAATGAGAAATGAAAGTATGAGGGTAGCCCAAGTAGCAGCTGCACAAATGGTGTCGATAGGCAGTCTGTCTTGGAAGGCTAAAGAAGTAGCCAAAGCTCTGGTGGAATGAGCCTTAGGTTTATCAGGCAGCTTTTGATGTCTAATTTCATATACAAGGGAAATCAAAGATGTTAGCCATCTGGATAATGATACCTTTGAAACTGAAAGTCCCTTTCTGCTCTCGCATAGGAGACAAACAGCTGATCAGATTTTCTGAACTGTTTAGTTCTATCCAAGTAGTACCTCAATTGACGGTGAACATCCAGGCAGTGTAATTTTTGTTCAGACCTATTGGAATATTCTGGAAAAAAGACCGGTAGATCAATGCTTTGATTCAGATTTGACGTCGAGACCACTTTAGGCAAAACGGACGGGTTAGTTCGTAAGGATACTCTGTCCTTATGAAACAAAAGATAGGGAGGACGACAGCTGAGTGCTTGAAGCTCTGAAACTCTTCTAGCTGATGTAATAGCTACCAGAAAAAGAGTTTTCCATGATAATAATTTTAAAGAACAGGAGACTGCAGGTTCGAAAGGGGGAAGAATCAGAGAAGCAAGAACTAAATTTAGGTCCCAAGGAGAAGGAGGATTTCTTATAGGAGGTCTGAGAAGAAAAACTCCTTTCAAAAAAGCTTTGCAGAGCTTGTGGGACATTAGGGCAGATTCAGAAATACCCACATGAAAGTTAGAAATAGCTGCCAATTGAACTTTAAGTGTAGAGGGAGATGAACCTGCATGGAAGAGTTCAGCTAGAAAATCGAGGACTAGTTGGATGGAAGCAGTGAAAGGATCTATGTCCTTTCCTTGAGCCCAATATGTGAAGCGTTTCCACTTACTCAAATAAATCTTTCGAGTGGAAGATTTATGGGAAGCTATCAAAATATCTCTAACAGAGTGAGATAATTGAGGAAGCCTGGCTAAGGTTGGAACTGGAGGAACCAAGCAGTGAGGTTCAGCGAGGGGAGGGAGCGATGAAACTGACCCGACTGATGGATCAAAAGATCTGGAACTAGGTCCAGATTCCACGGTCGCTCAAGAGAAATGATGTAGAAAGGGGAACCACACTTGTCGAGGCCAGTAAGGAGCAATGAGGATCAATGAGGCCTTCTGAGCGATAGCTTTCTGTATTACTTGAGAGATCAGTGGGAAAGGAGGAAATGCATACAGAAGTCCCCGCGGCCAAACTTGGACTAGAGCGTCTCTGCTGGGTTGGCCTGGTAAAGGGAATAGAGTGAAATATTCTCTGCACTTGCTGTTTTGGGGAGTAGCAAAAAGATCGCAGCAAGGCTGACCCCACTTGAGAAAAATTTCTCTGACTACAGAGTCTTTCAGAGACCACTCGTGAGGCATGAGTATAGCTCTGCTCAACTTGTCCGCAATTTGATTGGACTTCCGGGATGTGCGTTGCTATCAGAAACCGCTGAGAAGAAATCGCCCATTGCCACAGTCTGAGTGCTTCTCGACACAGGGGGTATGATCTGGTTCCGCCTTGTTTGTTGATGTACCACACTACAGACATATTGTCTGTCTGGATTGCAATCGTTCCCAAGGGAAGAGAGTCTTGAAGGGCTTGCAACGCTAAAAGCACTGCTCTCATCTCCAGAACATTTATGTGCAAGTGGCATTCGTTTGGTTGCCATGTGCCCTGGACCGTCCTGCCCTGATAATGCCCCCCCCACCCAATCAGGGAGGCATCCGTTGTCAGAGTAGCAACCGGAGGAGGTGGAACAAAGGGTCTTCCGACAAGAGCTGAGGGAAGACATCCACCACATGAGATGCTTTTGCACGCTTGCGTGATCAAAATGGTGTGAGACATTGGAAGTTCCTGGTATGACCATTGAGTAAAGAGCATCCATTGAAGGATCCGCATGTGGTATCTGGCTAATGGAAGCAGAGGTATGGCGCTGCCATAATTCCCAACACCTTTAGAACTAACCTGGCTTTGATTCTGTTGTTGTTGAAAAGGAGTGATACCAATTTGTGAATGTCTGTTATTCTCTGATGTGTTAGTCTTGCAGACATGTTTATTGTATCTAGATTTGCCTATGTAGGTAATAGTACGACAAGGCGACAAAACAGACTTTTCGCAGTTTATTGAAATACCCAGCTTTTGACAAACGCGAAAAGTGTAATCTCTGGCCATCAGAAGGAGATGCTTGGTGGGAGCTGTGAGGAGCCAGTCGTCCAAATATGGAAACACCTGGAATCCTTGTCATCTCAGGTGAGAAGCTACCACTGCCATGCATTTGGTAAACACCCGGGGGGCAGTGGTGAGACCAAAGGGCAGGGCCCTGAACTGAAAATGACTGGTTCCCAGC
The DNA here is from genome assembly GCF_019279795.1 of Protopterus annectens. Lineage (NCBI taxonomy): Eukaryota > Metazoa > Chordata > Ceratodontiformes > Protopteridae > Protopterus > Protopterus annectens. The sequence continues at coordinate 109,079,516 of NC_056726.1, forward strand.
CTGAAGCGGAGGAATCTTCTGGAGCGTCTGTTCATCTTTATGTGATAGCACGCATCCGAAGGTCTATAGAGCACATCCAGTTTCCTTTGCCCAAAAGGGAAGGATGGATTGCAGCGTGACCATCCGAAATCTTGTTTTCTTGACTGATTTGTTCAAGACACTGAGATCCAAAATTGGTCTCCAGTCCCCTGTTTTCCTTGGAACTAAAAAGAACCTTGAGTAGATTCCGGATCCTTGCTGGTCTGCTGGAACTGGCTGAATTGCTCTTTTTGCAAGCAGTTTTGAAATTTCCAAAACTGCTAGATCCCTTTGAGCGGGTGGCACATCTGGAAGGGATTTTTTTGACTGATTTGGAAAGCGAAGAAAGGGGATAGAATAGCCTTCGGAAATGATGGACTGTACCCATTTGTCTTGAGTCAGGGATAGCCAGGCTTCTGGGTACAGTGACAATCTTCCCCCGACTGCCTCCGAAGATGGGCAGTTGGGCAACACCTCAGGGATGCTGAAAGGGCTTGTCAGGAAAGACTTCCCGATTGCCCTGGTTCTGCGGACCCCCCCTGCCCCTAGGGCGTCTACCATTGTTATTCCCCTCTGCCTCTGGCGGAAAACGACTCTGTCGCCAGGCGAAGTCCCTTGAGATTGTTTACGGAACCACATCTTTCCACCTTCTGGCCTTTGGGGTAAGGCCTGGAAGGAGTAGAAAAACGGACTCCGACAGCAGAAAGGGTCTTGCCATCAGTCTCGCACCTAGTCAAGGTTTCTTTCACTTGAGGACCAAAGAGGGATGATCCATCAAACGGGAGTTCGTGAAAGACGTCTTGAAGGGGTCCGCAAAATTGCATAGCCGCATCCAGGCATGCCTACGTAAGGCCACACCTGTCCCTGCGGCTCTGCTCGCTCCATCAGCTGCGTAAGAAAGAAGGCGCATGGAGGAGTTGGTTATGGAATTAAGGGTAGCCAGCTGCGTGTTCATCTTATCTTGGAAACCCGCAGCTGTAGGGTCCTTTAACATTTCACTCGCTTCCTTGATCAAGTCCCTTTGAAGACGAGTAAAATGGCACAGGTAGTTCAGCGAACGCATGGTAAATGTCGCTGACGAAAACATCCGCTTCCCGTACCTATCCATGGACCTAGATTCCTTGTTAGGTGGATGGACAGGTACTGAAGGATCAGCTAGCTCCTTCTTAGTGGCAGCCGCTACCACCATAGCATCCACAGAAACTCCTTTTGTTAAAAACTGTTTGTCTGCTGGAGCTGTTATGAACTTGGAGGGTCTCCTGGGAGTGGGGTCCACTGAATCAGGAGCCGTCCATGCCTTCTTAGCAACCACCTGCATGAGGGGGTCGAAGGGGGGGGACACCCAGGAGGTGGAAGGACGAGAGCCGAACGCCTCAAGATACACAGATTCGTCCTCCGAAGGGTTAAGGGCTGGCCAATTTCCCCTCTGTTTCAGGATCTCCAGAATGTCTGCAAATGAGGCATCTTCAGAAGGGGAACGGGGGGAACCCTCAGAATCATCCAAATCTGTGTCTGACGTGATGGACTCAGGTGAGTCAATGTGTTTCCTCTTACACTTCCTCTTCCGAGGGGGCTCTTCTGCCAAATCAGGAGAGGCCTCGGAAGAGGATGAAATCCCCACAGGGGGTTCCTGAGGAGCTGGCTCTCTGCGGTCCGGGATGAGGGAGTGAGTTGACTTAGCCTGAGGCACCATAGAGGGAGGGGCGGACGGAGCCGACTGTGGAGTAGAGCCAGGCTCTAACACACTCCGCATGACCTCGAATGCACCCCTGTCAGGCAGAGCCAGAGGTCCCCGCCCGAAGCTAAGAACCCCCCTCGGCACCGACAGTGATGGCTCCGAGGCCGATGTCGGAGCCGAACTCACCAGCGCCGAAGCACCGAGGGAGAGGGGGGTCGGACAAGGGTCCGATGCCACTCACCCCCTCGGAGCCGACGAGGGAAGTCCGGCGCCGAGATTCTTCCAAGGAAGAAAACGGAGCCGACGGAGCCGAAGACAATTGTATCGGCTCCGACGCTATCACAGTCTCGGTTCCGACACGACCCGGCTCCGAGCTCAAGAGAGTCGAAGGAGGAATATGTTGATGGACCGGGGCAGGCATCGACTGATGAGTCGGGCTCTGAAGCATCTGGGCCAGTGCCTCGGACTTAAGTAGTCGACTCACTACCCTCTGAAGGTCATGATCCGACAGCCTCGATGACCTAGAGGAGTGAGATCTTTGGCTCCGTTCAGACAGCAGGGGAGATCCTGGAGCCGAATGAACGGAGCCAAGAGATGGTGACCTGGACCTCTTCCTAGTTGTCGGCTCCGAAGGTCTGGTCGGAGCCGACACGGAACTTACTACCTCGGCCCGCCGAGCCGAGGGGCCACAGAAACTGTGGACTGAGACTTACCGGCTCCAGCCGGAGCCGATGAAGGCAGAGGTTGAGAAACCTTAGGTCTCGGCACAGATTCCGGAGCCGAAGACCTAGATGCCTTAGAGGGCTTCCCTGTTGAAACAGACAGGGAATCCTCTGGCTTGAGTAAGCCTCTGAGAATCAATTTATTCTTTCTTTCCTGCAGGACCCTGGGGCTGAAGCCATGGCACACAGCACAGGAGTCCTGCAGGTGCAAAGGCCCCAGACAGTAGACACAAGAAGTGTGAGCGTCTGTCAGAGACATTTTCTGACAGCACGCATCACACTTCTTGAATCCGGAGACCTTTGCTTCTTTAGACATTTTTTTGTCTTTGAACAGGTGTACACAAACACACACACAAACACACTAGTTACACCCTGTCAATTTAAAATATAATAAAAACCAGTACTAGGATTTTAAATAAAATAAAACACACACACTCCACTAGGGAAGGAAAGGCCTGTAGGCCCAAGGGAAGAACCTAAGGTTCTTGAGGGAAAAAAACGGGAATTTTTTAGAAGGGGATAAAATTTACTCTAAACTAAGGGAATTAAGTAAATATATTAAAAATAAAGGGGTTTTGACTAATCTCACAAGAAAAGTTACTCACCAGGAACCGGTAGAAAAACCAACCTCGAAGCTGTAGCGGCAAACGAGATCTGGGGTAACTCTCGCCTAGCATTGTGGGATATAAGGGGAGCCTCGAGCCGGTGGAACCAACTCTCGAGCTTTTAGAGTGGCCGAGTCGGAGCCGAGGTCGGCTCCGAACCCATCCAGCAAGAATGAAGGCGAGATAGACAACTTAACATCGAGATCTGAGGTAACTCTCGCCTAGCATTGTGGGATATAAGGGGAGCCTCGAGCCGGTGGAACCAACTCTCGAGCTTTTAGAGTGGCAGTGGCGAGGTCGGCTCCGAACCCATCCAGCAAGAATGAAGGCGAGATAGACAACTTAACATATACAGTTCAAAAATAACAGCACACAGTAAAATACAATGCAAAAGTGCAGATCAAGTAAAAATTATACTTATTTTAAGTAGCAGGCAGTGGATGCTTCAGATAACACAGGAGATTGCTTGAATTTAAGGAATGGGTAGCTGAAACAATTCAAGAGTCATTAGAGAAGTACATACATTTCTCCAGAAGGGATAGTTAGGGAGTGAGATAAAATGAAAATGGAATTTAGAAATAAGGTAGAAATAACAGTAAAGATACAAGCTAAAGAAATAATATGGAATTATTAAGAGGGGTTAGCAAAGGTTAAAGTATTGTAGATGAAAGTGCATCTTGCAGAACTGAGGGCTAAAGGGAAACTAAGGGAGTATTATGACAATATACATAACATTTAGAAAGGTTGTTAAGTATGTATTTTTTGTAACAACTCCGGAACACAGGATCTAATAACAGTGAGTTAAGCAGTAGAAAATAGAAATAGATGTTGCCAAATTTAGGGAACCTATGGTAAGAAAAATAACCAGAGGTCCTAAAGAGATATTATATACATTTTGAAAAATCTATGAAAATCTGTATAAAGCAGATGAATGGGGAAACCAAGAAAAGGTACAAATGAAAATGTTTATGGAAGTCTCAACTATGCCAAGGTTAGAAAAGAGGAGGAGAATTAATAGCCAAGATGTGGACTGATCAACATGTTGATTAAAACTCTCCCACAGTGAAAACAGAAACTTTTGGGAAACAGCCAGCAAAAAGCTATTCATAGGTTGGTACTAGGCTATCAGCCCTAGGGCCTATACAAGCCTAGCCATAACAATTCCCTGGCTATTTCTTCCCATGCTATTTACTTCCCTGGACCCCTGACGTGATCCCCGGGGTGAATTTCCTTTCTCCCATCCAATCGTCAAGGTACCTTTTGAAGAGGGCCAAAGAAGCACTCTGCTTGACATGTATGGGCAATCTATTCCAGAGTCTAAGTTCATATAGGTAAAAATCAGTTACTGGTTAATCATTACACTGCCAACATGTCAGCAAAGAAGAAATCTGGAAAAAATGTAAAAGAAAAATCAAATGGAAAAGGATAAGAAAAAACTCTGGCATGTAGAGCCTTGCAGCTGTTCAGCAAAACTGGTTCAGGTTTCAGCTTTGGTACAGGAGATTGCTTTCAGTAATTTAGAGGAAAAATAAATCAAATGCATTCAGAGTTACTTAAAATAAGGCACTGGGGGAATATGCAGTCTTTTGACAAAAGATTGGAAAGAAAGGACTTCCAGTAATGGCACAGAGTGGTTAGGTCACTTGAAATGTGTGCTCCTCCTCATAATAATATAATTTAACAGAAAGGAGGAGTACTACACTGGGTGATAATCATGAGTTTTTTAATTGGAATTGATGCATAAAAAGGAGAAGAAAAAAAAGATGTTGGGAACCTGCAAGAACAAAACAACATTTAAAGCAAAATAAGAAATCCCACAGAAAGCAGGCAAACATGACAAGCATGCCTGGACAGTCACACACACACAGTTTCAAATGTCAGATCTCAGTGATAAAATACACAGATTGTAAACTAAAATGGTCAGAATATGGGGATCCCTTATTGGATTACATAAGAAAGAGAAAAGCTAGAGGAAGTGGAATCTACTTTATCAAGCCATGTGGATGACCTTGCTGCCCTAAAAGTGATTATAAATAAAGCTGCCAAAAGGTTAGCAGAGGAGCAGCTAAAGAAGAAATACAGAAGATCCAGGAAATGGAAGACAGGGAAAGAAGGAAGGGACTGCCATAACTTTAGCACCGACACCCTGAACAAGTGGTCAGGTCTACCCAAGGACACTATCATCACTGACAGAGCACATATATGTATATAAATACATATTTTATATATATATGGGTCCCATTTGCTTCATCGAATTTACATTTCAATGAAACTGAAATAACCAACACAACTTTACTGGAACTGTAGTTTGCCAAAATGTCAATTTGCTGAATCTCCTTTAAGCGAAAGTCATTCTGGTAGTGCAAGACACAGGGCCACATGTCCGTAGCAGTACTCTTTTGTATTGTGGATATGCCAGTAGGTGTAAATTGACTTTTTAATTTTAAAAATTTCTTTAAAAGTAAGTTTATAGCACTCTTAGCTTGTATATGCAGATCGCACTATAGTAATGATCGGGGATTCCATCCGTGTTGGCACTGTATTGCGATCTGGGAGCTGGTATATATTATTTTAGGGGGTGTGGGGGGACATTTCTGTCAGAACTTTTATTCCACTTTTTGCTGCATATTTGTTGGTTTGGTATATGGAACACTCACTGCTTGGGGACTGGTTTGCCTTTTTGTTATTTCATTTTGTAAGCATTGAATATGGAGGAAGGTTTTATGGTGAACACAGAAGGTAAAGCTGGTCATTCCCAGACTACTGCCAGGAATTATAGACTATTTAGTTTTATGGCTGGACAACAGAATCCTTTCTCTTGGGTGAGTTGCCGCTAGTCGTGAGTGAACACGATTTACCTGATACTGTGGACTTTAAAGTACGTGACTTAAAGCGCAATATAGAAAACGATCTTTTTAAGTATAAAAAAACTCCAATGCCAGCACTTTCATCTGGAAGCCTGTCTGAATTTGAATGTTGTACTAAGGGCCTCAGAGTTTTAAATATGCCCACATATGGGGACACTTACCCTATGTTACTGGCCCAGTGGCATAAGATCAATTTGGAGACCAACTGGGCGTATTTGAAACTACTTGTGGAGTTTTTTCAGCCTGCTGAAGTAGAATTGTGTCAAAAAAATCACTTGGCAGCAGAATGATCTAGTGGCTGTTATAAGTGAAGAATTTACTGATTTATTCCTCAATGACCTGACTGAAAAGGTTGTGGGGTATGAAAAGTGATTATTGCAACAAAAGAGGAAAAAGTTGACCAGGGACATTTATGATTTTTCACACCAGCACATCTTTACCTGGCCTAAGTCTCGGGAACACCAGGAGAAAGTTGTAACCAATCATGGTGTGGAATCTGAAGTTACAGCCAATCAGTAGCCTCCAGAGAATGTTGTGACCAATCAATGTGAACCAAAAACCATGATGTCCCGGGAGCCACAGTCATCTGCATAGTTGACTCCATTGGCTGTGTTCACCTATGATTACGGCAAAGCAGTCCTCGGTGTTGGTTGATGCATGCCCTGTAGTTAAACGGGAGATTATCCCATCGCAGAGGGAGCAGGTTTTTCCAGGGCTGCCCCTTCCTTATCGCAATCCATGGAGGAAATTGTTCAAACAAGAAGTGTAACGAGGAGAGCAGAAGAGGAAGGAGCCGCCGTCCTCCAATCATACGAGAACCCTCAAGACGATGTGTGGGCTCGATCAGGAGGTTTAGTGTGGAACATTTCATCCAAAAGTTTGACGCCTGCTGAGGAATCGCACTTGGAGAAAGGTTTGACTTTTATTCCCTTAGCCAGAGTGGATATTACTGATTTACTCATAGAAATGTGTTTGTTTGTACGGCCTCTTAGTTTAAAAGTATTTTATGGTGAAAATAGTGAATGCAATGGTTTAAGTGTATTTTACGAAACCCAGTATTTTTGTGCCAGTTTTACCACCAGCAGTGGAAATTTTATCAGCTTGTGAAACTGAATTGTATAACCGCATTCTTCATACAGAACACTGTCTGTCTGATAATTTAACTAAAACTGAGCGGCAAGCACTTTATGACTTACAAAGGAATGTGGATGTTGTTATTCGTCTAGCTGATAAGGGGGGACCAGTGGCCGTGCTTGACTCAGACTATTACTATGAGAAGATGTGCAACATATCTACTTAAATGTTTATGAGCCTGTTAATGCAGAAATATGTTATGAAGCAACATATTGACAAGAGCATTCTTGAATGGTTGTGCATGGGATTGATTCCTAAAGAACTTTATGAAAATTTTAGGGTAGATGCACCCTTGATACCCCAATTGCATGGTCTCCCCAAGATCCACAAGAACCCCACCCTTCCCACTTTCAGACCCACAGTGGCTGGAAGTGGTTGGCTGACTGAGCTGATTTCTATCTGCTTGGATAAGCAGCTGCAGGTGGTGTTAGATGAATGTCCTATAGTGCTTAAAGATATGGAGAACTTTTTAAGAGATCTACATAGTGTAACATCTGGTCACGACCAGGAGGTGTTCAGCATCCTAGTCACTTCCAGGAAGGGGTTAGGATGGCGAAGGCTAGTCTAATTAAATATGGTAAATCTGAACTGGGCATGTGGATCTACATTGCCTTTTGCTAGAACTAGTCTTAGATCACAATATCTTTGTGTTTAAAGACAAGTGTTACTGGCAGAAAGCGGGGGTTGCAATGGGCACAAGTTGTTCCAATTCCTATGCCAATTTGGTGATGATGGAGTGGGAACAACAATACATCGTTGGTAGTAATCCCCATGTTGGGTTGTATAGATGGTTTGCTGATGACCTTTTTATTCAGTGGAAGGGTGATGAAGCTAGCCTTGAGCTATTTTTCAGTACTTGAACAACAGCAGTGATTTTCTTAAATTTACCATCAGTATATCCAAAGTAAGAGTTGATTTTTTGGATGTGACAGTTATTAGAAGGGCCTCCAGGCTATTAACCCAGATGCACAGGACGGAGAGTTATAGACCGTCTTATTTGCACAGGGAGAGTATGACCCCCCCAACACATCTTCAACAACACTGTGAAGGGGCAAGCAATGAGGACATCATGCTTATCCTGTGAGGCCACAGACTTTATGAATGGCCTGCGTAAGTTGAAGAATAAGTTTGTAGAAAGGGGGTGTGGTCAAACTGAAATAGATCAAGCTTTTCAGCTGGTACTCCAAGAGAGAGAGAGAGAGGGTAGATCAAGACCCTACTTCTCTGCTCATGGTGGGGAGAGAAGGAATAGATCTGAGCACAAAAAAGATATCCCAGTGATCCTGTCAGAGACACAGGACGTGAGCAAGGTAAGGGATGTGATTCACAGTAACTGGCGCATCCTCCATGTGGACCAGAGGGTAAGCAGGATGCTGGGTAAACGACCCAGGTTCATCTATATGAACAGAAAAACATTAAAACAAATGGTTGCGTTATCCAAGAATGCTCAGCACTTTTAGTGAGAGACCACTGGGCGCCCTCAGATGTGGGGCGTGTGCCCACTGTGAGTTTATTGATGAATCCAGGTATTTTAAACACCCTGAAACATGCCATTTGTGGGAATTTAGAACAGTAGCAGATTATAGCATTAGAAATTTTATATATGTAGCTCACTGCCGCATGTGTTTCAGGTTCTATCTGGGCAAAACTAATAGTCGCCTTAGGGAACGGTTGAGGGATCATGTCTATTGCACCAGGAAGGGCTACAACTACAGTGCCTTAGACAAACACACCCTGCAGGAAGGAAATAAGAACACTTTTTTTATTTCAGGTTCTGCATGTACTGATTGAACATGGTAGGCTGGGGGATTTTGTTAATAGGACAGAGAATGTAGAGTAGTAGTGGATTTTGAGACTTGGGGCACACCGTGGACTCGGTTTGAATGACCACATCCCATTGAAGCCTGTCTTGAAGTGAAGAAAATTAAAGTGATTATGTGTATATTACTTGTGAATATTTTAGGTGTATTCCTTTAAATGTGTGTAGGGTTGCCTTTTTAATTGGGTGGGTGTTGCCTTATGCTGATAGGATGATTACTGACTATTAGATTGTATAAATGAAGTCTTGGTGATGTGTTTTGATGTCTGAAGAAGCAATGTGGATCATTGCGAATGCGCTTACCTACCAATAAACTACTTCTTGCTTTTATTATTATTATTGTGTGTTACATTTCTGCCAGAACTTTTGTTCCACTTATTGCTACTTATCTGAAGAACAGGATTTTCTTGTAAAACAAGTTACAACACCCCTAGACTGCTCTCTGAACAAACTCTTGTTATGAAATGTATGACAGACAGACCCCTTTCTAATAAACCAGACAGGCACTGGACGATAGGGGGTAACTGGCTAAATCATCTGCACAAGCAATTTTGACTAAAACAGTATGCAGAATAGACTTATAGATCCCATGAAGAAAGTTAGGGATTATTAGAAGGATTAGACATAATTAAAAGCAAAATTCAAAAACTAGTAAATCAACAGGATAGATTGGAATGGGTTGAAAAGCGGTTATTCCAAAAAACATAACTTAGAGAGAGTGAGGGAACTCCAGTTACTGCCAACAGAAAAGGAGTGGGAGCTACAACAGTTATTAGGAAAGTGGAAAAGGTTTCTAGATGAGACAGCGAGAGGCCAAACAGCCACAAAGATGAGGTATTTTGCAAATACTGCCAAACTATTAAAATACATAAAAGCTTCCAAATTGAGAGAACAGAAACTAGAAAGGCAGATAAAGATTAAGGACCCTAAAACAGGCCAGGGAGTCAACATCTATGAGAACGTGTATACAGAGCAGAAGAGTGTAGACAACTGGCTGCAGCAGAGAGCTGGTCTTTTTACAGGGGCTTGAGATTAGTTCGCTAGGACTTGAAGAGGAAGCCAACTTGCTAAAATGCATTACTGAACAAGAAGTATCGATCCAAGCAGAAAAACAATTGACTTGGAAATCACCCAGGTGGGATGGTTTTCCAAAGGAAATTTAGAAAGAAGGTGGAGTTAAGTTTAATCAGGAAGTGGTGCAATCTTATCAAAAGGATATGTGAAACCAAAGAGATGCTCAAGTCATAGCAAGAAGCAATTATAATTCCTAAATAGGCCAATGACCATCCCAACCCTGGCTCTTACAGGCCGATGACAGTACTAAACCATGATTATAAATTTTTATTGCAATACTCTCTAACAAAATAGCATGGATTACCAGGCATCACAAACAAAGTTCAAAACAGATTTATAAAAAGGAAACCTGCATTTGATAATACATTACTACTTAATTTAATACATGCTGAAGCTAAAAACAAGGAGACACCATTAGAGATGATGGGACTGGATGCAGAAAAAGCATTCAACAGGGTACACTGGAGTTATTTACAGATAATATTAAAGAAGATGGGATTCCCTGTTGAACAAATCCATCTGCTGCAAAACTTAATCAGAGATACTAGAGCAAGAATTAAAGTTAATGGGAGAATTATGTGGACAGGCACCAAGCAAGGATGGCCATTATTATTTGTGATACATTTAGAACCACTTGAAAATAAAATTAGGCAGTCAGAACTAAAATGATGGCTCCTAGGAAATAAATAATGCAAATTGGCCATGTTCACAAATTATGTTATCATTTTTTTCAGATGATGTTATAACTTTTCTCACAGAGCCTGATAATTACATACCCAGATTACTGGATAAATTAATACAACTGAAAAAGTTGCAGGGTAAAAAAATTAATGAAGTTCAAGATCATTTGCATAAACTACACTTATGTCTGTATGGATAAATAAAGCACTCCCATGACTGCCTTTGAAGACTTGGAAAAAGAGATGCAACAGAAAATAAAAATCATGATAAAAAGATGGGAGACTACTAAGATGCACTTAGATCAAGAAATAGTGTCAATAAAAATATGTTCACCATCCTCTCCAATGCAGAAAGAAATGATACATCTTTTGAAATATCTTAGAACACAAGATCAAAGGGAAATTGGAAGCCTGGTAGTTCTTTGAATTAAGACCAACTGGTTTTAATAAATCAGTTTTCCACATAGCTACCACCATGCTAAGAGACTGGCATACTAAGAATAGGTCCATTTTTTATTGGGACCAACTCAGAAGGGGGAAAAAAAAAAAGAGGATGAACATAAATAAGATCCTCAAATCCTATAAAGATCAATAAAAAGAATGCATGCTATACACAGAATTACCATCCACATTTGAAAAGCATGAAATAGAGGTTAGTATACAAAACAAAGACACCCCCCATATATATGAATGATTTACTGAGGCCAAGTAGCAGATGTGAACAAAAAGAGGCTAGACAGCAGGCTATATAAAGCCCTACATTGGTACAATAAAGGCAGATGTGGTAAAAAGCTGGCAACCAATGCAGACATACTTAGAAGTAACTGGGTTAGGTGACAGATGGAAAGAGATATGTAATATTCCTAACAAGGGAACCAAGACAAGAAATTTCTAGATATTTGGCTGAAAATGTCTCCATAAATATTTTTACACACCACATAGACTAAGTAGAGTTTACCACAGAGATGACAACAGGTGTTGGAGATGCCAACTAAAAAAGTTAGGGACACTGAGGCACATCTTTTGGAGAAGTGATAAGCTACTAGATTTCCATCACACACTGCGCCAGACAGCACAAAAGTATTAAAAGTTCCTGTCCTAAAAGGGAAGAGGAGTACCTGCTCAGTTACATCAAAGAATCTCACCAGGCTATATTAAACAGGACTTAGTATTTTTATTATGGAAAATATATAAAAAAAACATTACAAGAAAGTGGAAATCTTCTCAAATCCCCACAACAGAGGATGTGTTAGTATTAATGGAAAGTCTGAGAGAGCAAGAGATAGCAATCATAAAAAAGAACAGGGGTAAATATCATGAAAGGAAATGACAGCTACAGGACAAAGTCTACAATGAAATTAAAGAGATAGGTGATTTGCTAGCCTATCTTATTAAATAAAGGAGATCAGACAAATGATAATATTTAAAGGAACGGGCCTATCTTGCTGATAGGCAAAAAGCACAAACGTATTTTGTATCCTGCCTTGATTAGTATTAAGTATGTTTGTTTAAGGTAATCTCTGTTAGTTTTATCTAATAGCATCTACAATAACATACACCCTAACTTCAGAGGATTTGCTCACAACTGTGCACAGCGCATGCTTATGTACTAGATTGATGACCTCAATAAATCTGCATTTTACTAATAAGAAAAAGGAAGGATGGAAAGAATATAAGAAACTTTAAATAGCTGTTCAGATGAAGTGATTGTTGTTGTTGTTGTGTCTTTTGGCTTTTCCCGGTTAGGGGTCGCCACAGCGGAACTCCGGTCCGCTAATGACTGGCAGTAGATTTTTACGTGCCGACTTGCCGGGCCTGACGCACAACCTTCAACGAAGGGACGCCCATTCACACATGTCACCACACAGAAGATGCTCTAACTGAGAATCGAACGGGACGTCTTACTGTGAGGCGACAAAGCTACCGCAGCACCACCACCGCAGTCAAGTTCAGATGAAGTGATAACACTGCAGAAATCAGAAGCTGAAAGGAAGGAGAATTTAAAAACAATGGGTGTTGGGATTTGGCATAACGGTTAAGGTGTTTACCTCACAGAAACAAGGTGCAGAGCTTGATTCTCACTTTTGAAGGGAAAATTGGTTAGGCTTAAAAAATGGCCCACAAGGGCAGCTAGCCTAGCACTTACCCATGCATCTTTGAGAGAATGGCTGAATATGAGGCTTCAAGAGAAGAACATTTTCAAACAAATAGTAAAGCTAGAAGAAAAAGCGCACAGAGAAAAAATAAGTTATGTACTCACCATAACGTTCCATGTGTGTTGTCCCTATTGCCTTCATTCTTAGCAGGTTGGGTTCAGAACCAATCCTCGGTTCTGACTCAGGGGTTTATAAAAGCTTGAGGTCTTCAAGTAGCTCGTGGCTTCCACCCTATCCCATGATGCACTAGGGAATTCCCCAGATCTTGTTTGCTGATATACTAATATATACATATAAAATTTTACATGTTTACAAGCCCAGAAGAGGGTCAGAGAAAAATTAAATGCCAAATAAATCCTCTCCGTCTTCCAGGAGCCAAAGGGGGGGATGTAAGAATGAAGGAGAGAGGGACAACACACATGGAACCTTATGGTGAGTACATAACTTCTTTATGTGATGTTGTCCTATTTCACCCTTTATTCTTAGCAGGTTGGGATAGCATCCCTAGCACCATCTTTCTTGGGTGGCTCAAGGGAGAATATTCTTCAGAACAGTGGATCCAAAGTAGGCCCTGTCTCTGGAGACCAAATCAACTTTGTAACGAGTGATAAAGGTATGAGGTCTTGCCCATGTTTCTGCCACACAGATGGTACTGATCGGCAGTTTTGCCCGAAAGACAGAAGAGGTAGAATGACCGCTTACTTTGTCGGGAAGTTGTTTGTTCTGGGATTTGTAAGTAAATGTAATGCAATCTGGCAACCATCTGGAAAGAGTGGTCTTAGCAACTGGAGCACTTTTTTTCTGGTCTGAGAAGAAGACTAATAATTGGTCAGTCTTCCGAAATCCTTTGTTCTGTGTAAATAGATATGTAATTGCCTATGAATATCTAGTTGGTGTAACATATGGCCTTACTGCCATAGTTAGGGAAAAAACTGGTATGTCTATGGATTGATTCATATATGATTCCAAGCATACTTTTGATAAAAAGGACGGGTCTATACGGAGTGAGACTCTGTCCTTGTGGAATAGCATATATGGGGGTTTGATAGTGCTTGTAACTCCGAAACTCTTTTAGCTGAAGTTATAGCTACTAAGAAAATTGACTTCCAGGCTAAGAACTTCATGTCACAGGATGATGCAGGTTCAAAGGGTGGAAGAATCATATGGGATAATACAAAATCGAGGTTCCATGAGGGTAGTGGTGGTTTAATGGGTGGTCTTAGTAGAATGGTACCCCTCAAAAAAGCTTTGCAAAGTCTGTGGAATATAACATTTGGCCCTGTTTCCCTTAATGGAAATTAGAGATTGCTGCTAATTGAACTGGAATAGTAGCTGCAGCTGCTCCTTCATGAAATAGCTTTGCTAAGAACTCTAGTATAGAAGACATAGATGCAGATATGATTTTCCAAGGCCCAGGAGGAAAATCTTTTCCATTTGCTGACATATAATTTTCCCATAGAAGCTTTATGAGAAGAAATCAGGATATGCTGCACTGAAGGTGAAAGGTCAGGTAGCCTGGCTATATTTGGCATTGGCTTAGCCATGCTGTCAACTTGAGGGTTTGAAGACATGGATGGAGCAGTCCCAAAGGATGTGTCAGAAGATCCAAGACTGGGTCCACAATCCAATGCTCCTCCTGAAGACAAGGCCACAGGAAGAGGAACCAGATTTGATGAGGCCAGTAAGTGGTGATAAGTATTAATTTCCTTCCCAATACATTGGCTTTCTGAAGAACTCTGGGTATCAAAGGGAAGGGAGGGAAGGTGTAGAGGAGACCCGAGGGCCAATCATGTACAAGTATATCCCTTGGTGACTCCCTGGGAGGGGAGATTAGGACAAGGTAGCTGCTGCATTTGGCATTCATGGACGTGGCAAAAAGATCGCAGCAAGGCTGGCCCCATTTTTGAAAATCATTTCCGCTATCTCTTGATTTAGGGACCACTCATGAGGCATCAGAATAGCCCTGCTAAGTTGGTCTGCCATCACGTTGGATTTCCCCAGGATATCCGTTGCTATCAGAAAGCGATGGGAGGAGGTCACCCACTGCCATACTCTCAGACCCTCTTGACAAAGGGGGTAAGATCTGGTTCCTCCTTGCTTATGTACCATACAACTGACATGTTGTCTGTCTCAATTGCAATTGTTTCTAGTGGAAGAGAGTCCTGGAATGCTTGCAACACTAAGAGCTCGCCAAGTGCCCTGGCCTGTCTTTCCCAGATAATGCCCCTGCACCCTATTTGGGAAGCGTCTGTGGTCACTGTGGCTAAAGGCTGTGGGCGAGCAAATGGTCGATCTAAGGCCACGAGTCGAGTAAAGCCACCAATAAAGGTCTTTCCTGCAAGCTTCTGTTATTATGATCTGGTGGGACATGGGTAGTTCTTGCATGGACCACTGAGTGAACAGCAGCCACTGTAGAATTCTCATGTGCAGCCGCGCCAGTGGGATCAAGTTTATTGCTACTGACATGGTCCCTAATACTTTCAGAACTGTTCTTGCTTGAACCTTCCTTTTGAACAGTCGTCTGATGACCTGATGCCGAAGGGTTTGTACTCTTTCTGGGGGAAGCTTTACTATCATTTCAGAAGTATCTAAATCTGCACCTATAAAAATTACATGTTGAGATGGCAATAAGGCAGACTTTTTGTAATTTATTGTGATTCCTAAATGGGAGCAGATCTTCAGTATGGTGTCTCTCGCCTTTATTAGTAGATGATTGGTGGTGGCGGTTAGGAGCCAGTCATCTAGGTACGGAAACACTTGGAATCCTAGTCACTTCAAGTGAGCCGTTACTACTGCCATACATTTGGCGAGCACTCTGGGGACTGCAGTAAGACCAAAGGCCAGAGCTCAAAACTGGTAGTGACTGGCTCCCAGCCGAAAGTGCCAATTACTCCTGGATCACCTGCCCATTTTTATGTGGTAGTACACATCCTGGAGGTCTATAGAGCAAATCCAATCTTCTTGTCTTAGAAAAAGGAGTATTGACTTTAGTGTTACCATCCAGAAGACTTTCCTACTGATTTGCTCAGTTTGCTGAAATCCAGGATGGGTCTCCAGTCCCCAGTTTTCTTTGGAACTATAAAGAACCTTGAGTAAGTTCTGGAACCAGTTTGTTCTGCGGGGACTGTTTGGATGACTCTTTTTTTTTAGCAACTTTTGTATTTCTATGGTTACCTGTTCCCTTTGTCTGGGTGGAATGTCTGAGATATTTTTCATGTTTGGGATGGGAAAGGAAAAGGGTATGGAATAACCTCTGGATACTATGCTCTGCATCCATTTGTCTTTTGTTAATTTAGCTAGGCTTCTGGGTACAATGATAAGTGACCCCTGACTGCCTCCAGAGGCTGGCAGCTGGGCCTCCTTTCAGGAGAGCTGGAAAGACTTGCCAAGGAAGGATTCCATGTTGCCCTGGTTCTGCGGACCCCCACTGCAGCATGGCCGGCGTCTTCCAGTGCCACTTCCCCCTCTGCCCCTGGGGGAAGAATCACCACGTGTGCCTTGAAAAACTCTCTGGGATTTTCGGAGCCACATTTTACCCACTTTTGACCTTTTGGATAAGGTCTAGAAGGTAGGGAAAAACAAGACTCCTAAGGCACAGAGAGTCTTGCCTTCTTGCTCACACCTGGTTAGTGTGTCTTTCACTTTAGGTTGAAATAATGACGAGCCATCAAAGGGGGTGTTAACAAAGGAAGATTTGAAGGGCTCCACAAAGTTACACAAGCACATCCAGGAATGCCTCCTCAGGGAAATTCCTGAACTCGCTGCCCTAATTGCTCCATCAGCTGCATAGGAGATGAGTCTCATGGAGAAGTTTACTACTGAATTTAAGGTGGACAGCTGGGAGGTAACCTTATCCAATATCCCCATAGCTACAGAACCTTGGAGAGTATCTCCTAGATCCTTCAGGAGATCTCTCTGTAATCTGGTAAAATGTGTGAGATAATTCAGGGATCCGAGTATAAAGGTTGCTGAAGAAAAGGTGTGCTTTCCATATCTGTCCATTGTCTGAGACGCTTTGTTTGGAGGATAGACAGATGAGGACGTCTCCGACAGTTCCTTTTTTGTGGCCGCCGCTGCCATCACCATAGCATCTTGTGGATGGTGCATTAGTGCAGTGGTAGCATTGTCACCTCACAGCAAGCGGTTTTCTGGTTCAATTCTCGGCTGGGGTTCCTTCTGTGTGGAGTCTGCATGTCCTCCCTGTGTTCATATGGGTTTAGTCTGGGTGCTCCAGTTTCCTCCCATGTTACAAAGACATGCGTGTTGAGTGTTTCTCCCTGGGTCTCTGCTAAAAACTGGCTTCGTTCCAAGCCGGACTTTCCCGGTTAACAAATGTTGAATAAATTTCTTAAATAAATCTACTCGGACACCTTTTGTAAGAAAGGTTTTATCCTCGGGGGATGCAATATATTTATTTGGTCTCCGAAGGACGGGCTCCACTGAATCTGGAGTCTTCCACGCCTTTCGACAAACTAGGTCTATAAGTTCGTCAAAAGGTGGAGACACCCAAGTGGCTGAAGGGCGAGACCCAAAGGCCTTCAGGTAAACAGACTCCTCTTCAGAAGAGCTGATTGGCTTCCAGCCACCTCTCTGCTTAAGTACTTCTAGGATGTCTGCAAAGGAGACATCCTCATAAGGTGACCGTGGGGACCCTTCTGAGTCACTGATGTCTGTGTCAGATGTGACTGACTTTTCTGGGGAGTCCAAATGCTTCCTCTTGCATAATCTCTTCTGAAGGACCTCTTCAGAAGGGTATTCTGGAGAGGTTTCGAAAGAGAGGGGCTCACCCGATGGGGCGTCCTGAGGCCGTGGGTCTCCACATCTGTGTGGATGCATTTGTGCTGAGAAGGACACTGGCGCCTTTGGGGGAGGAATGAATGGATCTGAGAGTGGAGGTGCCCGTGGGGACAATGCTCTCCTCATTGCCTCGAAGGCCAACTGCCTATGATCCAAGGAAGCGCCTGGATCTGAAGAACCAGAAGATAACCCCAGCACCAAAGGGGTTGGCTCCAAAGCCAATGAAGGAGCTGAGCTCACTCGCGCAGAAGACCCGAGAGGCAAGTTTGGATCCGACAAACGTCCCGATCCGACTGTCCTCCCCAGACCAGACTCAAGAGTGTAAGTTCCTAGACTCCTCAAGCCCACGTGGCACAGAGGAAATCAGAGCAGTAGTCGGGGCTGAAGATCCTGGAACAGGTCTCAGTTCTGACGGCTCCACTACTATCAGCACCATGCATTCCGACTCCGAAATCTTGAGTCGGGTCACAGGAGGAATTGACAGTGACAAGGCAGGTCGAGTCAGTTCCGAAACCCTATGGGTCAGCTCCTATAACACTTTGGCTAGCGCCGGTGACCTCAAATGTCTCCGCACCATGCGATCCATATCGTCATCAGAAAGGCTCCTGGAGGATCGAGAGAAAGAAGCAGGGGATCTTGCAGCCTGTAAGATCAGAGATCTTAGGGTCAGAGAAACCAGTCCCAGTTCTGGGTACCGGCTCCAAACCTGAAATAACAATGGTTCCGATATAGGGGGAGCCGAGGTAGATGGTTTCTCAGGCCCGACAGATTTTAGTTCCGAAGCAGAAATCTTTGGAAGGTTCAGATTGATCTGAAGAAGTTGAAAAGGATCTTTTGCCGAATCCGTCAGATTTGTGAGAAGTGGAAGACGTCAGTTTTTTTCGGGCTCTGACCTTCTACTAGGACTTCAGAAGAAGACGTTTTCAACAATCTTTTTAAAATCAGTTTGTTCTTTCTTTCAGGAAGATCCCAGAAATGAATGAATGACATACAGAGCAAGACTCTTGCAAGTGTACTGCTCCAAGGCAGTACGTGTATGACCATCTGTAACAGACATTTTCTGAGTGCACTTTTTAAACACCGAGGGTTTGGTATCTTTTGATTGCTTAGACATTGCAGAACTCACACCACATTATAGATATTAAACACAACAACAACATATTTAAATAGGGAAAAAATAAATGAAAAAGGACCCCCTAACTTAAACGGGCTAAGTAGCTCTCTAGCTAAAACGAGCTAGCTTGCAGGTTAAAGCACACCACAGAGATGTATTTAAAATGGGGAAAAAAACAAATGGTAAAAAGCCCTCTAACTCAAATGGGCTAAACAGAACACTAGAAAAAAAAATAATCCTTTCTCTCTTTTTCTTCTAGATAACAAGGAATATATATATATATATATATATATATATATATATATATATATATATATATATATATATATATGTATAGTGCAATGCCCCTTCCTGATTTCTTATTTTTTGCATGTTTGTCACACTTAAATGTTTCAGATCATCAAACAAATTTAAATATTAAACAAAGATAACCCAAGTAAACACAAAATGCAGTTAAGTGATGATTTTATTTATTAAGGAAAAAAATATCCAAACTTACATGGCCCTATGTGAAAAAGTAATTGCCCCCTAAATCTAATAACTGGTTGTGCCACCCTTAGCAGCAACAAGTGCAATCAAATATTTGCGATAAATGGCAATGAGTCTTTCACATTGCTGCTGAGGAATTTTGGTTCACTCTTCTTTGCAGAATTGTTTTAATACAGCCATATTGGAGGGTTTCCGAGCATGATCCATGTTTTTGAGGTCATGCCAGAGCATCTCAATTGGATTCAAGTCCGGACTTTGACTAATTTTGTTTTCTTAAGCCATTCAGAAGTGGACTTCCTGGTGTGTTTTGGATCACTGTCCTGCTGCAGAACCCAAGTGCGCTTCAGCTTGAGGTCACAAACTGATGGCTGGACATTCTCCTTCAGAATTTTTTGATAGAGAGCAGAATTCATAGTTCCATCAATCACAGCAAGTCGTCCAGGTCCAGAAGCAGCAAAGCAGCCCCAGACCATCACACTACCACCACCATGTTTGACTGTTGGCATGATGTTCTCTTTCTGAAATGCTGTGTTACTTTTACGCCAGATGTAATGGGATGCACACCTCCCAAAAAGTAACATTTTTGTTTTGTCAGTCCACAGAATATTTTCCCAAAAGTCTTGGGGATCATCAAGATTTTTGTTGGCAAAAGTGAGACGATGCTTTATGCTCTTTTTGGTCAGCAGTGGTTTTCGCCTTGGAACTCTGCCATGCATGCCATTTTTGCCCAGTCTCTTTCTTATGGTTGAGTCATGAACACTAACCTTAATGAGGGAAGTGAGGCCTGCAGTTCTTTAAATGTTGTTCTGGGTTCTTTTGTGACATCTTGGATGAGTCATCGCTGCGCTCTTGGGGTAGATTTTGTAGGCCGGACACTCCTGGGAAGGTTCACCACTGTTCCATGTTTTCTCCATTTGTGGATAATGGCTCTCACTGTGGTTTGCTGGAGTCCCAAAGCTTTAGAAATGGCTTTGTAACCTTTTCCAGACTGATAGATGGCAATTAGTTTGTTTCTCATCTGTTCTGGAATTTCTTTAGATCACGGTATGATGTCTTCCTTGTTAGGATCTTTTGGCCTACTTCACTTTTATTTAAGTGATCTCTTGATTCAATAGGTCTGGCAGCAATCAGGCCTGGGTGTGGCTAGTGAAATTGAAGTAAGCTTTCCCAAAAACGTGATTAACCAGTTACTTCATGATTTAATAGGGGGGCAATTACTTTTTCACATAGGGGCATGTAGGTTTGGATAGTTTTTTTCCTTAATAAATAAAATCATTACTTAAAAACTGCATTTTGTGTTTACTTGGGTTATCTTTGTCTAATATTTAAATTTGTTTGACGATCTGAAATATTTAAATGTGACAAACATGCAAATAAATAAGAAATCAGGAAGAGGCAAATACTTTTTCATTGCACTGTATATCTATAACATACAGCACACTCGGTTAATGGTAATCGTTGAATAGCAAGAAAAAAACAAAACAGCTAAGCCAATACTTTACTTAATTACGAGCACACACTATAAACCGTGTTGACAGAACCATCTAATTTAAACTTTTAGTTATGTACTCACCATAACTTCAGATGTTTGGGATCCATCTCGCCTACATTCTGACTGATGGTTCGGAGCCGATCCCTCGGCTCCGACTCGGCACGCTTATGCCAAAGAGCGAAGTCTCTTATTGGCTGAGCTTACTATATCCCAGGATGCACCACTACCAGTCCCCCAGATCTAGTTTGTCCGCATACATGCACACATGCACGCACTGCTTATATAACATCGTCAGATGAAACAAGATAAAACAGTAGAACTCAAAACCGTTCAATCTCTTCTGATCTCCAAGGCAGGGGAAGGAGGGTGGGTTTAGGAATGTGGCGAGATGGATCCCAAACATCTGAAGTTATGGTGAGTACATAACTAAAAGATGTTATGTGATCCTATCTCGCCTACATTCTGACTGATGGGACAGCGTCCCTAGCACCTGAATCCTGGGTGGCTCACTGGAAAGCACTCCTGAGTACCGTGGAACCAAATGATGCTCGCCCTTTAGATGCCACATCCAATTTATAGTGGGAAATGAAAGTGTGCGGATTGGACCAAGTAGCCGCAGCACAAATCTCGATATAGCGAGCTTGGAATGAAAAGCTATAGAAGTCGCCATAGCTCTGGTAGAGTGAGCTTTGATAGATGTTGTAAGTTGCTTATTCGAAGAATAAGCCTGAGTTATACAATCTCTAATCCATTTGGAGATAGTAGCTTTTGTGATGGTTTTACCCAATTTATTGTCTGAGAAGGACACAAACAACTGGTCTGACTTACGAAATTGCTGAGTCCTGTCTAAATAGAAGCGCAATTGCCTGTGAACATCCAATTTATGGAGAGTGTATTCTGCTTCATTGGAAAATTTTGGGAAGAAAACTGGTAGCTCTAGAGATTGTTGGAGACAGAGATTAGAACAGACCTTTGGGACAAAGGATGGATTAGGCCTAAGTGATACTCTATCCTTGTGGAAAATCAAGTACGGTGGTTTAATAGACAGGGCTTGAAGCTCTGAAACTCTTCTTGCAGAAGTAATTGCAACTAAGAAGGCAGTTTTCCAAGACAGATATTTTAACTCACATGTAGCAGCCGGTTCGAAAGGGGAAGATGTTAATGCACGAAGCACCAAATCAAGATCCCACGGAGGCGCAGGATGAAAAACTGGGGGTCTTAACAGGCCCGCACCTTTAATGAAAGTTTTGCATAGTCTGCTGCTCATCAATGGAGGATCCATGGATTCGTGGAATTTAGAGATAGCCGCTAGTTGGACTTTAATAGTAGAGACTGAAGATCCTTGATTAAACAGGGATGTTAAGAACTTCAAAACCTCTGGGATTGGAGCAGTGATAGGGTCTAAGCCCCTGAGTTGAGCCCAGATAGCAAACCTCTTCCACTTACTGAGGTACAATTTCTTAGTGGTGGGTTTGTGGGCTGAAGATAAAATGTGAATAACTTCCGGGTCTAATGTGTGACTTCTGACTAAAGTCGGAAGTGGAGGAGCCAAGCTGTCAACTTCAAGGAGTGAAGGGACTGATGCTGTCGTCCCGACTGATGAATTAGCAGATCCGGAGTTAGATCTAAAGTCCAAGGATCGTCCACCGCATGTTTCTTCAGGTAGGGAAACCATACCTGACGAGGCCAGTATGGAGCAATCAGTATCATTGTGGACCCCAATTGAGAAGCTTTTGAATGACTTTGGAGAGAAGTGGAATCGGAGGAAAGGCATAAAGTAGCCCTGTTGGCCAAGGTTGTGCTAGAGCATCCATAGCTGCTTCTCCTTGATGTGGAGTCAAGGAGAAGAACCTTTTGCACTTCGTGTTTAGTGGTGTTGCAAATAGGTCGCAGCACGGTCCCCATCTCCTGAAAACCTGAGCTGCTACTGTTTCGTTTAGGGACCACTCGTGAGGAGAGAGAATTGTTCTGCTTAATCTGTCTGCCAATATATTTGATTTCCCCGGAATGTGGGTCTCTACCAAGAAGCGGCTGGTAGCTACAGCCCATTCCCACACCCTCATGGCCTCTCTGCAAAGGGGTAAGATCTGGTCCCTCCTTGTTTGTTTAGATACCAGACCACCGACATGTTGTCTGTGTGGATGGCGATTATGCCCTGAGGGAGAAACTTGTGTAAGGCCTGTAGGGACAGAAGTACAGCCCTCATCTCCAATACATTGATGTGGAGAAGAGTTTCGTCTGGAAGCCAGGAGCCCTGAACTAACCTGCCCAGACAATGCCCCCCCCACCCTGTCTGGGAGGCATCTGTCGTCAGGGTGACCACTGGAGAGGGAATAACAAAAGGACTTCCTTGATTTAGATTGGATGTCTGAAGCCACCAGCGAAGGTCCCGTTTGCATGTTTCTGTAATCATAATGGAATGATTGAGGGGAAGGTCCTGAAAGGACCATTGAGTTGACAATAGCCACTGAAGAATCCTCATGTGCAATCTTGCCAGAGGAACTAGAAGAACCGTGGCAGACATCGAACCTAAAACTTGTAGGACCATCCTGGCTGGGGCTTTGGATCTTGAAATCAGGGCTTGAACCTGGCCTTGTAAAGTTTGGATCCTTTCGGTAGGAAGAAAAAAGCGCATCAATCTTGAGTCTATCTCTGCTCCTATGAACCTTATGCGCTGAGAGGGCAGCAAGACAGACTTTGACCAATTGAATGTAATTCCCAGGGTAGCACCCAGGGAGATGGTGGCTTTGAGGTTGTCCATTAGTAGATGCCTGGTGGTGGCAGTCAGGAGCCAGTCGTCCAGATAGGGAAACACTTGGAATCCTAGACTCCTCAGGTGAGCAGTCACTACTGCCAAACACTTGGTGAACACCCTGGGGGCAGTGGTGAGACCAAAGGGCAGTGCACAAAATTGGAAATGACTGTCTCCCAGGCTGAAGCGCAGATACCTCCTGGACGCCTGATGTATCGGTATGTGATAATAGGCGTCCTTGAGGTCTATGGAGCACATCCAAACATCCTTCTCCAACAATGGGAGAATGGATTGTAACGTGACCATTCGGAATTTGGATTTCGTGACGGATTGGTTTAGTCTGCTGAGATCCAATATTGGTCTCAGGTCCCCTGTCTTTTGGCACTAAAAGAACCTCGAGTAATTTCGGATCCGATCTGGTCTGTGGGGACCGGTTGGATGACTCCTTTTCTAGCAGCTTTAAAGCTTCTGCGGCTGCAATTTCCCTTTGACTGGGTGGTGGGTCCGGGATTTTTTTGGATGGTGGGGGTGAGCATGTGAATGGGATGGTGTAACCTCCGGCAATGATCCGAAGCACCCATCTGTCCTGAGTGATTGACTCCCAGGCTTTTAGGTGCTTGGCAAAACGGCACCCGACTGGCTCGAGCAGCACAGCCGGGCAATCCCTCATGAGGTGTGGGAGGCTGAAGAGCCACGAAAGGACTCGCGGTCTCCAGAATTGCGGGGCCCTCTGCCGCCTCTGGGACGGCGTCTCCCAGAAAAATTTCCCGTCCTCTGCCTCTGGAAGGGGAATCTTCCTGCTGTTGAGGAAAAAACTTACGTGATTTACGGAACCACATCTTCCCTCCTCCTTTAGCCTTGGGATAAGGCCGAAAGGGAGTGGAATAACGGGCACCTACGGCAGATAAAGTTTTTCCCTCTTGCTCATAGCGGGTAAGGGTGTCTTTAACCTTAGGTCCAAACAAAGAGGACCCATCAAAGGGAGCGTCGTGAAGGAAGACTTGAAGGCCTCCGCAAACTGACACAAACGGAGCCAGGCTTGTCTCCGTAGAGCCACGCCTGTGCCTGCCGCTCTACCCGCCCCTTCGGCCGCATATGAAATGAGCCTCATGGACGAGTTAGAAATTGACGTAAGGATAGCCAACTGAGAGCTAACCGACTGGGCTAGCTGCTCAGGTAGGTTACCTGAGAGGGAATCTGACAGCTCCTTGACCAGATCCCTCTGAAGCCTAGTAAAATGTGCCAAATAATTCAGGGACCTTAAAGTAAAGGCCGCTGAAGTCAGGGTGCGCTTCCCGTACCGGTCCATGCTCCTAGAATCCTTATTAGGAGGATGGATGGACGTTGAAGCCTCTGCCACGTCCTGTTGTGTAGCAGATGCCACCACCATGGCATCTACAGCCACGCCTTTAGTCAGGAACTCCTTCTCGGGTGGGGCAGACAAAAATTTGTTTGGACGAGAAGGGACTGGTTCCACGGTATCTGGATGTTCCCACGCCCTTCGACAAACTAAATCCAGGAGCTCGTCGAAGGGCGGAGACACCCAGGAGGCGGAGGGCTGAGCCCCAAAGGCCTTGAGGAGCACTGACTCATCAGCAGAGGGGGGTTTGGATATCCAGCCGCCTCGTTGTTTGAGGATCTCTAAGATGTCTGCAAATGAGACATCATCCGAGGACGACTTCGGGGACCCCTCCACATCATCAAGATCAGTGTCAGATGTAATAGACTCGGGGGAGTCCACGTGCTTCCTCTTGCACGATCTCTTCCTTGGGGGTTCCTCTGAAGACAACTCCGAAGAACCCTCAGGAGGAGGGAACCCCCAATGGGGGTAACCTCAGGCCCAGGGGCTCCGCTGCCTACGGACAGGGGAACTGCCAAAGACCCAGTCTCCACGCCCATGGAAGGTGCCGGTAAAGCCGGAGAGATGGCCGAAGAAGACTTGGTCAAGGCACTCCTCATAGCTCTGAAAGCCGGACCCCCAGAATCCTGGGAGTGTCCGGTCCCCGGAGCCATGATAGCAGACGGAAGTCCCGCAGCCGAAGCACCGAGAGGGAGGCTCGGAACCGATAGCATAGGTCCCGAAACATCACCCCCAGGTCCAGCCGAAGAAGTCCGTGTACCAAACTCGGACCCGAAGGCCGGGGTTGGAGTAAGGGTCGGAGCCGACCCTAAGATCTCCACCGGCTCCAACAGCACCTGCTCCGACGGAGCCGAAGCGGTCGGAGGAGGAATAGCAATGAGATGGGCATGGGCTATCGGCTCCAAAGCCAACTGGGTCGGAGCCGAAACAAATTTTTGGAAGACTGGGGACTGGAACAGTCTTTGGAGCACCCTGTCTATATCCGAATCCGACATCCTCGATGACCTAGAGGATACTGAACGGGTTCGAGATGGCCTCTCCAACGGCCCCAAAGGGCTAGGGGACCGGCTCCGAGGCGACTCGATGACTATCGGCGCCGAAGGAATACCAACACTAGTTTCCATCGGTGCCGAGGAGGACTTCGGCGCCGAGGAGGAAGTGTCTGAGCGGGCAACCTTTGTCGGCTCCGAGACCAGTGGAGCCGAAGGTGACCCGCCTCTCGATGCCCCAGCCATCGGCTCCGAAGCCAGAGGAGTCGAGACTGGTGGCATCGAGGCAGACCGTTCCGCCCTCGGCTCCGAAGTCCTTGGAGCCGAAGGAGAAGCCTGCCTATGTCTTTTGGCGGTCGGATCCGACGGACTGGTCGGAGCTGACGCACTTTTCTTTTTAGCTGGAGAAGGAGAGGATGCTAAAGCTTCTTCAAAGGAGGGTTTTATTAAGCCTTTAAGAATGAGTTTATTTTTCCTCTCCTGGAGGACCCTCGAGGAAAAAGCGTGACACACACTGCATGACTCTTGTAAATGTTTTGCACCCAAACAATAAACACAGAGAGAGTGGTCATCTGTGATTGACATTTTAAAATTACATTTGGTGCATTTTTTAAAGCCCGAAGGCCTAGGATTCTGAGACATTATGACAATAATGCAGTAA
The DNA here is from genome assembly GCF_019279795.1 of Protopterus annectens. NCBI lineage: Eukaryota > Metazoa > Chordata > Ceratodontiformes > Protopteridae > Protopterus > Protopterus annectens. Next base: position 109,105,923 of record NC_056726.1, read on the forward strand.
TTCTGACAGCAAGAACAACACTATCCTAACTTGACTTTCTGACTTAACTGACACTACAAAAATCAGTTTACAACTGCCGATTTAAACAATCCGGTAACAACAATAAACTCAAGGGGATCTTAAAACCCCAAAGGTTTGAGAGGGGTTGACTGACCGGGAAAGGCCCTACAGATGAAGGAGGCCTGAAATCCGAACCAACGCCCAATCACACTACAAGTTTTCACAAAAAAAACTCCAATCGCACACAAAGCACAGAGTAGCCGTTAAAACAGCTTTTTATGACAGGAACAGCAAATTTCTGACAGAAAAAAGTAAGTAAAATACTACTCAGCTCAGCCAGCTCGAGACCACGTCTTCGCTAGTTAGCGGCAAACGAGATCTGGGGGACTGGTAGTGGTGCATCCTGGGATATAGTAAGCTCAGCCAATAAGAGACTTCGCTCTTTGGCATAAGCGTGCCGAGTCGGAGCCGAGGGATCGGCTCCGAACCATCAGTCAGAATGTAGGCGAGATAGGATCACATAACATCTAAGTATCAAAAATGTACAGTTGTGTGTACTGCGGTGGTGGTGCTGCGGTAGCGTTGTCGCCTCTCAGTAACACGTTGTCCTATTCGATTCTCAGCTAGAGCGTCTTGTGTGTGGAGACATGCGTGAATGGGTGTACCTTCGTTGAAGGTTGTGCATCAGGGCCGGCAACTCGGCATGTAAAAATCTTCTGCCAATCATTAGACCGTTAAACGGGAAAAGCCGAAAGACACAACAACAACATCAAAAAAGTACAGTTGTGTACACTTACCATAAATGTAGATGTTCAAATGTATTCACTGTTGCAGTTATCACATTTGGGTTATCTGCCTGTAGGTAGCCCTCGGCCGGCCCGAATACCAAAGTCTTGGATTCCTGCGTTGGATGCTCTCTCTTCTTCCACGACATCAGGGGTATAAAACATGCAGTCAATGCCATTACATCAGTTTTTCTTGCCCTTGCCCCAGATGTCAGTTGCCCCCACAATGGGAAGCAATTATATGTTATGGTACACCTCCATCAAAAAGCAAATACACCAGAAAATTTAAATACACCAAAAAAGAAGGAAAGGTAGAGCCAAGAGAAGTCAGGGGGCTGGAGGAAAGGTAACCAGGACTGCAACATGGGCGTACCTTCGTTGAAGGTTGTGCATTAGGGCTGGCAACTTGGCATGTAAAAATCTACTGCCAATCATTAGCAGACCGGAGTTCCGCCGTGGCGACCCCTAATCGGGAAAAGCCAAAAGACACAACATCGCAGATTTCACTGTGACCTGGCTGTACCCGCTCCGTTCACCCTGCGGGCTCACTCTGCTCCCCTACCCCACCCCCACTACTCATAACTTTATACTCAGATAGCTACACCTTCTTCCTACTTCCACCAATTAGCCCACTCTATCTCGTTACAGACTTATCACTTCAGCCCATATTCATTTACTGTTTTTCTTCTCTATCTCCTTTTCAATTCCCTTTTGTTATACCTCCATTCTTCTTGCTTTAATTAACATTTTTCCTCTTACTATGTCTAAATCTGACATTCTAAAGCATTTTAACCTATTTTTCTTCTTTATAATCTTTAACACTCTCCTTGTATCATATACCCTCACTTACTATGAGCATTTAAGCTTTACTGAATCTTTACTCACTTTAAAGCAAACAACTCCACACTCTGCTCCAGCCTTACAAACCTACAGCAACTTAACATCCTCATCTCCCTATTTTCTTCCTTTATTCAATTGAGTAACCCATAATAAGTATCTCCAAACCAGAAAATCTTACCTAATCTTCTCCAAACTCTTAAAATTCTTACATAGTCCTCAACAATTCCTACTTCTACATGGTGACATTCATCCAAACCCAGGCCCAAATAAATACCTCACTAACACCCATCCAATCCATCAAACTAACTCTGTCAGTCCTACTAGTCCACCCAGCTCTCTTCTCATAGCTCACCTTAATATTCACAACTTAAATAATAAAATTACGCAACTCCATGCCCTGATAGATATATATTCCTTTGATATCCTATGTCTAACAGAAACCTGGCTCAAGCCAGGAACTAAGGACATTGATATTATCCCTCCTGGTTACAACATCCTCAGACTCGATTGTCTGAACAAAAAGGGTGGTGGAGTTGCAATACTCTACAAATCTGAATTACAGGTTACCCCAATAGATACCCAACCTCCCTCTCCTAGCAATGCTGAAATCTTAATCTCTAAGCTCCAGGTTAATACTAATAAATCCATATACATAATTTGCTCTTATATCCCCCCAGGCAACAACATTAATACTCTTGAAAATACCCTTAGCTGGCTCTCCTCATCCTTCCCACAAGAAACCATACTCTTAGGTGATTTTAATATTGATTGGACTTGCTGTATTTCTCCCAAACCAACTTCTCACATAAACCTTTATGGCTTCCATCAAACCATTATCTCCCCTACTAGAATTCATAAACCTAGCAACAAACAAAGCACCCTAGATTGGATATTGGTCAATAGTAATCCCCTGGCATATAAAACAGGTGTACTCCCTGATGATATTAGCAACCACTTACTTATATTACTAGACAAAAGACCCCTAGTACCAGCCAAATTATCTTCGGAACTACCTGGAATAAGAAAGATCTAAACCTAGCTAGCTACCAAACAGAGCTCAAAGCTTGCAACTGGTCTCCCCTAAAATACCTACCTCTTGATGAAGCAGTCTCATACTTCAATAATAAATTCTTGCAAATTCTACATCTCCATGCCCCCTCTCATATTATCAAAGCTACAAACAAACCTGCTCCATGGCTCACCAAAAGAGACCAGGCAAAAAATGCTACAGAGAAATAAAAAATATGGACCAAATGGAGAAATACTAAAAACCCTATTGACCTCCAAAACTTTAGGCAGCTTAGAAATGCTACAAAGGAACTAATACTCCTAGACAAAAAAAACTATTACCTGAAATTCCAACAAGCACAACATCAAAATCCACAAAAATTCTGGTCAGGTTTTAATAAACTACCTCATCCAAGAAATTCCAAAACACCTACTCCCTTCTAATCTGACTCCGAGTTCTCCCAACCATATTGCTGATGTCTAACAATTTATTTTCTGAAACAGTCACCTCACTAGCTAATACCTTCTTACCTGCCAGCACCATGGAACTGACTTCTCAAATCAATAAACCCCCACTTTAAAACTGCACCCAGTCTCAACATCTCACATCCTTACCCTACTTCTGAAACTTAAACCCTGCACACCTGCAGCTGACCACCTACCAGCTGAGTATCTGCAAATGGCAGCTGGAGTACTTGCCTACCCTGTTTCCATTTTAATAAATAGAACCATAGCTGAAGGCATTATCCCATCTCTCTGGAAAGTCTCTTATATAATCCCTTTACACAAGGGGGGAACTCAAATGAACTCTCAAACTTCCGTCCTATAGCCCTACTTTCTCCCTTAGCAAAAATCATGGAAAGATGCATTCATCAGCAATTACTTGATCATCTTCTCCTAAATAACCTACTAGCTGACTGCCAGCATGGTTTTAGACCATATCACAGTACTACTACTGCACTCTTATCCTTCACAGACTGTATTAATAAAAATCGTTATAATAACCTACTTTCCTTAGCTCTATTCTTAGACCTCTCCAAAGCCTTTGACATAGTTAACCATCAACTCATGTTAAACATTCTCAAGTCTCTCTCCTTAGACACTCTAGCAATCCAGTGGTTTAATTCCTACCTAGAAAATAGACAGCAAGCAATTCTCTGGGACAATCACTTATCCTCACAGCTCCCCATCACCATTGGAGTCCCACAAGGCTCTATTCTGGGACCCCTCCTCTTTTCCATTTTTATTAATGATCTGAAAACTTCCCTTTGACAATCCTCCTGCATTCAATATGCAGATGACTCGACACTTATCTGTGCCGCAGTTTCTTCTGTTGAGCTTCAGTCTAGTACCCAAAAAGTTTTTACATTAGCTGAAAATTGGTTCCATCAGTACTGTCGCCTTCTTAACCCCACAAAACTAAATTGTTACAGTTCAGTCTAACACAGATGTCCCCTCCTATCAACTTTAAAATTGTATCTAACAATGGCACAATTACATCACCTGACTCTAACACTAAACTTCTAGGAGTCACAACTGATCATAATCTTAACTTCGACTCACACATCAACTTAACCATTAAATCAGTAAATAGAAAACTCGGCTTTCTCTATAGGCTCAAACCCTTCCTTACACCTTCAGCCAGGACGACTACAGCATAAACACATCTGATCTCTACCCTTCTCTACACCTCTCCTATTTTTACCAATCTATCAAAATCCAGTTTTAACAAACTGGCAACCTCATACAATAACATGGCTAGATTTGCCACAGGTGCTCCATTTCGTACCCACCACTGCATAAATCTTAAAACAACTAGGCTGGCTAGAATTACAAAACCAGCTGCTGCTTCAACAATTGACAATCATCCACAAGATCTTGTATCACCCCACAAATACTCCCATACTCAGTAACCTTATTACCCCTTATAAAAACCTCACAACCCTTCACTCAGCTAATAAGCTACTAGTCGCCTCCCATAAATCACACAATAAATCTGGTGACTGCCTGTTTACTAACACAGTTGGTTTTAATTAGAACAAGCTTCCTTGTGAAATCCCCTCACTGGTATCGACACCCCTCTTCAAGAAGCAACTAAAAACCTTCCTGAATTCCCATTGGCTATGCCCATGTACTAATCCTGACTGACACTTTTTTTGGCCTCTCGCCTTATCACTGCTACAAAAGTACTACTATTACTCCTATACCTTTCTTCTCCTCTGGCTATACATTCTTACTTGTATAAATAGTTTGTCCAGAAAAAAAAAAAAGTTATTTTTGTGATCGGTGATTATCCTTTACTCCTTTTTACTTCAATGTATACCTGGTACAAATGAGTTAACATAGTCTGTCTTTTTGTTATTCCATCTTTGCATGTTAATCTTTCACAGTGTGGCAATTACTTTTGTAATGGTGCCCCCCACATTTATGCATCATTTTCTGTTTTAGATATACAATAATATGCTGCTGATATTTTAACATATGAAACTGGCAATTTAAAGCCCTAATGGGCAAAGTAGAAGAAGTGTATACCTTCTTACCCCCATCTGTCCAAGGCTCTAGAATCACTATCAGAAAGGGTAGGATTTTAGGCAGCAGTAGCCTTAATGCCTTTTGGTCCTTGGGAAATGGTCTCTGGATCCGCAGTAGGATTCTTGAAGAGAAACTTGTGAGAGTCAGGTACTCAGGTTTTCTGGGAGCTGGAGTAAAGTGTCTGGGGAAAAGGCTAGATTCCAAAAAAAGCAATATCTACAATGTCCAGAACAGGAGGGATAGCTAAAGACCTGTGTTAAGGAAGTAGTAAGAATTCCCCAAGCCTCTTTTTGGAGTCAGAGTAATCCTGGCTTTCCCAGCGGAAATGCTCTCTAAGAGTGCGCAAGGTTTCACCAAAAGAAAAATCTTCTGGAGGGGAAGCAGAGGGAATGGAATCCTCTGCAGCAGAATCCTCATAGGTAGATAAGGGCAAATCCTGGTAATAGGAAGAAACAGAAATATCAGATTCCTTATCAGAAGAATCAGAAGGAAAATCAGTTCTAGGTCTCTTAGAGGGGGAAGGCTGGCTTCCCCTAATTAAGGTAATAAGGTCTTCAGCCATTCTAAGCATTTGTTTTTTAGGCATATGGGCCTGAGCATGCGGTTTGGACGTTGATTTTCTAGGCATGGTGCGAGTTTTAGGCCTGGATGAAGAAGATGGCATCTGTTTAAAATGCAAGTCTGTAGGCCTGAATACACCCTCAGAAGCCGGTGCCTGCACAGCAGCTCCGGAACCATCCAAGGTAGAGACATCCGCAGGTTCCATAGTCGAAGAAGCATCTCGTGGCATACCAGACTCCGAATGGGTCTCAGTAAGGCCTGCGAATCTGAAGTAGCCGGTATCAGGGGCTGCAAAAGAGCCTCACTGAGTACCGGCGGACTGGTGACTAGCTTAACAGAAGCGTTGTCTGCAGTTTTGGACCTATGCTGTCTGTCTCTGTCTTTATCCCTACATTTTTTTGGAAGATCGGTAGTTGGATGGCTTAAAGAAGCCATTACGGCGTACGGATACAGAGTACTAAAATAATTTGCTGCAAAGATAGCCCGATGACGAATAGTTTAGGGGTTGAACAAGGCACAAAACCGACAGTGAGAGACGTCGTGGTCTGGGCCTAAGCAAGGAATGCAGTACGAATGAAAATCTTTATAAGGTATTTGCTTTCTACAGGTAAGACAATTGTTAACTTTTACTGACATCTGTTGGAGCAAGAAAAAAGATTCCCAATGGGGTACTTATTCTTTTTGAAGACTTCTGTTCTAAAACTCGAAAATGAAAATTTCAGGAGTCGGCCGACCGGCACTTGTGAACTGCTTCTGCACCTCACGGCAAGAAAGACGGATGTAATGGCGTCAGCTGCATGTTTTATACCCCTGATGACCTGATGTCATGGAAGAAGGGACAGCATCCGACGCAGAAATCCAAGACTCTGGTATTCAGGCCAGCTGACGGCTACCTGCAGGCAGATAACGCAAATATGATGACTGCAACAGTGAACCACGAAGAACATCTACTGCTCAAGAAAGAGCCTATATCGCACACAAAAGCCGAGATAGGTGTGGAAAAAGGAATTTAGGCCCATAACAACAGCCACAGATAAACAGCAATGGAAATGAACAGTCTACTAAGTTTGTTATGTTAAGAAAAGGACAGAACTACGTTGTTAAACCAAATAGAAGAGAAATATTATTTTACTATGAAGAAATAAAGTATTTATGAAAAAACACTTGGCCACAGCCAGTTGAAGCACCTTAATCCAGAGAAAACCAAATTACTACTCTTTCTCCCTAAAAACCTTAACCACATTAAGACTTCCTTCTACATACTGTCACAAAATAATACTCAAATACAGGTGGACACCAGTACAAAATTCTTAGATGTTACTATTGATAAAAGACTAACCTTTGATTTACACGTCAATAATTGTATCCGAAAAACACATCTTAAGCTAGGTTTCGTCTATAGAAACAAAGCATATCTTGCCAAAACAGCAAAACTAACCCTTTCTAATGCCTACCTCTTACCCACTTTACTTTATAGCTCCCAAATTCTCACCAGACTCAACACTGGACTACTAAACAAGTTAGAAACTACTTATAACAGGGTTGCCAGATTTGCTGCCCAAAATTCTTACAAGTCCCATCACTGTCTCTCACTAAAAGAACTAAATTGGCTAGAATTACCTAACTTGCTTCGGTATAATCAGTTTCAGATTATTCATTCCATTCTCTACAAACCCTCTTTCTGTCCAACTATCTCATCTCTAATCTCTCATTACCTACCCACTAGATTACTCCACAGTTCTGAACAAGGTCTGCTAAAAATCTACAAACCAAGGACCAAAATGGGTCACCTAGTCTAAAGCTTTAACCCTTCCAAGGCCTGGAATAGCCTACCACTAGATATAAGATCCCTTGAACATTCCAATCAATTCAAAACCGCTACAAAAAAATAGCTTCATGAAAAATGGACTTGCCAATGTAATTATCCCTCGTAAACATTCCCCTATAATCTTCTACTTTTCTTCTCTATTCCTTCCTTTCAATAAACAAACTTACTATTTTATCTTCTCCTCTTGGTACATCACTGTACAAACATAACTAGTAAAATATTTCAGCTATGTAACTATTGCACTATTATGTATATAATATGTAATTATGAATGTATCTCTCTGATGAATGTATTTCTATATGTATTTCACTTGCCACAGTTTAATGTATGACACTGTAATGGAATAATGTGTGATACTGATGAATGTAGTGTGGCACTGTAATGCTGTAATCTGTGGTACTGATGAATGTATTTCTATGTGTATTCAATATGTAAAATTTCTATTTTCTGTTGGAGGTTTCCTCCTCGGGCCTCCGCTGAAAATGGGCATTTGTAGCCCACTCGGACAAACCCGGTCAACAAATATAAAATAAATAAATAAATCTGTTTAGTGGCAAACGAGATCTGGGGAATTCACTAATGCATCATGGGAAAAGGTGTAAACCATGAGCTATTTGAAGACCTTGAGTTTTTTTTAAACGGCAGAGACGGAACAGAGGATCAGTTCCGAACCCAACCTGCTAAGAATGAAGGTGAAATAGGATAAAATCACATCCAAAGATTTTCTGCTCTGCTGTACCAGAGAAGCTGGAAGGAAAACATTACCAAACATACAAATATTTCAATCACAGACAACAATGCCCTTCTAGCCTGCCAATAAACCAAAACAGGTGTTCCCATAATAAATATCCAGGCTTTTCTTAAAATATATCTCAACTAGTGTTTGTTTTAATGTAATTTGGTAATCTATTCCATGTAACAGCTTCTCTCTGACAGAACCAATTAGTACACTTATCATTCCTACAGAATCTACTGCATAGGTTGTCTGATGATTCTCTACTAGTTTTTGATATCCCCATACATTCCCAGGGGTAGTTGTCTCTAAATGGTCTCCACTTAAATATCTACATGAGGCACTGTACAAGTTCAGATATTTTAGTCTTTAATAACTTAAATTTTCACATCCATTGATGCCATTGGAATATTTCTGCTGTATTTTTTCTAGTTTACTCGTGCTTGTTTTCTTAAGATAAGGGCATAAAATAGGCGCTGAAGTAAAATCAGCAATTGCAAAGCCATCCCCAGTGAAACAGTTGACCCACAGCATAAACAACTGGTTGCCACAATCAGCTGAAAGCAGTGGGCAAAGAAGACTCTAAGGTCAACAGAGACCAGGCTTAAGACATGGAAGCAATCAGATTCAACTCTACATTTACCTACACTAGCATACTGCAGCACCTGCATAATGGTGTCTACAGGATTGTAATTGGCCACCATAGTCTCTAACAACAAAAACAGTTTCTCCCAGCAATTAATCAGAATAGATTATACATATAAAAAACATTTAAGCTTTCTCTGTGTAATTAAGAAAGTCACCATTTTGGTTAGCCATAGGGCTCTTTTCTACTTGAGTGTTTGCCTCTCTCCCCTGTAACTAAAGTACACTGACTCTTAGATTTGCCTCTCTGACCCTAATTTTTACAGGTATACCTTGTACCTTTCTGGCTTTCTAACACTCAGACATAGATTCCTGTTGAAAGTTTTACTTACTTGTCTAACATTTGAATAAGTAACCCTCGTAAAAATCTTCAAAATTATATACTGTTAGTCTGTCTTTCCTGCTAAACATAAGTACAATTAAAGTGCTGAGTGCAGATTTTAGGCCCTTACATTAAACTTAACTCTGGTGTGGTGTCTTGAGTCAATCAATGTATCCGTCTAACCACTCCTACTGCCTTCCCTTTTCTGCACCCCCTCTTTCCTCAAACAGGTTAAACTGCTTCAACTTAGTACAGGCACTGGTTCATCCCTGCTCCGCTTGCACCTGGTTTGCTCAGACTCACTTTGCACTCCACCCTGCCCCCAAATTCCTCCAGCCCCTGGTGCTGCTACATTTATTGGTACTAGACCACTCCCTACTTTTTTAAACCAATCAGTAACAACCTGTCACTCAACAGCACCACCCTCATCCTGATACCACCAGTCCTCTAACTCCATTATTCCTTTTGCCTAAGTTTCATGTCCCATTCAGTAGCTATGCTATCACCCAAAATAGTCTTATTAACTCTACTTCTATCCCTGTTACTCATCCCATATCTCCTAACCGCATACGAATGTCAGGGTTACCCAGGTTTCCACTACCCTAAATTCCAAACATCCATCCCATCTACAACAGATAATAATGCACCCTTACTCACTTCCCTTCATGCTTACCTCCTTAACTCCTACATACTACCATTTTACTAGACCTAGTTATATTAGTCCTAAAACTAGACACTATAACAAAACTTTATTCAAAATCTTAAAACTCATACTCAGGATACACTACAACCTCAAAAATGATGGCGACATCCACCCAAACCCTGGTCCATCCCCACCTGTTGACCCTAATCCCCCTACTATATCCCCTACCACCAAAGCTACAACAAATAGACCTCCTAACTCACTTCTGGCCTGCCATCTAAACATTAGGAGCATAAATAACAAAACTCAGCACTTGCATGCCCTCTTACCTGTCCATTCCCCAGATATATTATGCCTGACAGAAACGTGGCTAAAGCCTGCCACCAAGGACCATGAGATTCTGCCACCAGGGTACAATATGTTTTGACTAGACCATACCACCAGAAAGGGTGGTGAGGTAGCCATACTTTACAAGTCTACACTATCTGTCAGCATAGACACCCAACACCCACCCCAGTTCAATAATGCTGAAATTCTTCTCTCAGATCTACAAATTAATACAAATAAAAATGTAAACATTGTCTGCGTCTACATTTCCCCAAGGAGGAACACAGAAACCTTAGAAGACTTCTTATACTGGTTATTCAATAACTACCCCCAAGAAACAATTGTGCTTGGGGATTTCAGCATTGACTGGAACACTTGCTCTTGTGAAACCCCCACAACCCACATAAACCTCTATGGATTTACTCAAATCATAACTCCCCCACCAGGACAGGAAAATCAAATAACAAGGAAAGTACCCTAGACTGGATACTCATCAATACCAATCTTCAATCCTATAAATCAGGTACTTTGCCTGATGACCTAAGTGACCACTCTCTCACCTATGTAGTCAAGCTCAAAGTAGACTGCTCCTACCAACCCACCTATAGAACATTAAGAAACAACAAGAATTTTATTCTCACCAAGTTTCAAAATGAACTTAAGGCATGCAACTGGTCAGTACTAAAAAGTCTCCCCCTAGATGAAGCAGTAGCATACTTTAACACCAAATTCCTTGCAATTCTCAACTCCCATGCTCCCAGCCACTCTATTAGAGCCAAAGTTAATATTGCACCATGGCTTTCTAAAGATACCAAAACCAAAATTTCACTCAGAAAAAAAGCATAGCCCACCTACCAAAAAAAAAAAAGCCTCACTTGATCAACTAAGATTCAGACAGCTAAGGAATGACACCAAAAAATCCATAACCTTAGACAAAAAGAACTACTACTACCGTCTACTGCAAAAACTAAAAATAAACCTCAAAAGTTCTGGGCAGGAATAAACAAACTACTTCACCTAGCCCAAACCGTCACTCCACCCCCCCTCAGCTTCCCAACAAAAATCTCCAGTAGACATTGCTAATAACTTCAACAGCTTCTTCACAGTGACTATCCAGTCTGTAGCCAGCCAACGCTCTCCCAATGGCTCTAATTCTAATGCAACCACACCAAGTACCCAAACATACTTTACCTTCCAACTTGTTTCTACTCAACTTATTCATGCCCTACTTAAGAAACTAAGACCCACCACCACCCTGGCTGCCGACCTCCTCCCAGCAGACTATCTGCAAAAGGCTGCTGACATTATAGCGTACACAATCTCAATCTTGATCAACAGAGCTATATCTGAAGCTACTGTACCCACTATATGGAAAATCCCCTATGTCATACCTCTCCATAAAGGAGGCAGTTCCAGTCAACTGTCTAACTTTAGACCCATAGCTATTCTGTCAACTCTAGCTAAAATTATGGAAAAGTGTGTACAAATACAGCTCACACAGAACAAGCTGTTGTCCAACTTTCAGCATGCCTTTAAGCCACACCACAGTACTACTACTGCTCTCCTCTCTTTCTCTGTCATTAACCACAACAGCAATAACAACAAAATGTCCATAGCACTCTGTCGAGATCTATCCAAGGCTTTTGACATGGTTGACCACAAAATGCTTATAAATACCTTCAAGGCCTTCTCCTTAAATAACCATGCACTCCAATGGTTTCAATCCTACCTGCAGGGCTGGCAACAGGCAGCCCTATGGCAGGACAAGCTATCAACTCACCTACCCATCACATTAAGAGTCCCCCAGGGCTCGATACTAGGACCCCTTCTTTTCTCCATCTTTATCAACGACCTTCAGTCAGTCATCCTAGATGCTACCTGCATTCAATATGCGGATGACTCTACCTTGATTTGTTCTGACACTTCACCAGCTACTTTATTCACATTAACCCAAAATACCTTCAATATAGTGGAAAAATGGCTCTCCAAACAACATCTAATCCTAAACCCCAACAAAACTACCTATTCTCCCCCACACGCAGGACCCCCCTGCCATCCTTCAATATAATCACTAACAATGGCACTATAATCTCCCCAGAAGCCCAAACTAAACTACTGGGTGTCACAGTTGTAAACCTGAAGTTTGATGCGCATATCAAACTATCAAAACCATTAATAAAAAACTTGGCTCTCTTTACAGAATCAAACCTTTCCTTACCCCATTGCTAGAACTGCAATTACCCATTCCCATCTACTAGCAACTCTTCTCTATGCCTCACCTCTGTTCTCCAACTTAAACAAAACAGATCTTAATAAACTATCATCCTGCTATAACCAAACTGCCAGATTTGCTACTGGCACAGCCTACCGGACGCACCACTGTCACAACCTAAATCGCCTAGGATGGCTTGAACTGCCTAGCCTACTGCAGTTCAGCCAGCTAATAGTGGCACATAAAGTCCTTTATCAACTAGAAAATACACCTGCACTAAAAAATCTTACCAGTACCCAGCCACTGCGATCATCCACTAGACTCCTAGTTCAAACATATAAATTTAACTACTCTGCTGGGGACTCTCTGTTTACCAACTCTGTTGGAAAAACATGGAACCAGATGACTTGACCCTAGAACCCTCACTAACTTGATTCAAAAACAAACTCAAGAAATACTTCAAAACTTATTGGTTATGTCCTTGCACTAACCCCGACTAGTGACCTCTCTATTACTTAGGTGCCTTACCTTCAACTACTTCTAACTTTTTTCTACCACTCCATTTCAGGAAGGGTCAATTATACAACTGCTGCTCAATGTGTCTTAAACCTGAATGTAATGTTATGTATATATAACTTTGAAAATAATGTTATGTTTTGTAAAGTGCTTTATAATAAGTTAGTACTATATGTGCTAAATGCTGGTATTGCTTATGACTGTAATCTGCTTGAAACTAGCATTTACTAAATGTTCAATGTGTATTATTATCTTGGAGCTTTTCTCCTCGGGCCTTCGCTGAAAATGAACATATAACCAGTCGGATTATCCCTGTCAACAAATGCAAAATAAAATAAATAAAAGTTGACTGGAGAGAAAGCACGACAGTTCAAGGAACTACTCAGGGCTCTAGCACCACAAGAAGAACAGGAAATTGGTGCAGTTGAAGAAGAAGAAAAATGGCAATGCCCCAAAACATAATGTGTGAGGATTAAAGAAGAGATATGTGGCCAAGCCAGGTATGGAAATAAAGTACATTAAGAAAGCTTTTGGTGGACTGCAGAAGTCCAGAAAGTCATCAAAAGACAGGAGTGCAGGAAAAAGTGTGAAGCAGAAAAGATGAACCAGGCCAGGAAGGAATACTGGTTGGCTAATAAAGAAGCTAAGACACGAGTTGCAATAACAAAGAACAAGGCATCAGAGGCACTTTACCAGATTCTGGAAAGTAAGTTAGTAGATGGCAGAAAGAAACTATACTGGGCTGCAAGGCAAAGACAGAAAGATAAGGAAGACAGTCGGACACCCTTCATAAGGGATGCCAGCAACAACCTGCTCACCAGTCCACAGGACATCAAAGGCAGATGGAAGGAGTACTTCCAGCAGCTTCTGAAAGAAGAAAATCCCACATAAGCTGCACTGCCCCAGACACAGCCTACAATGGGGAAAGAGGAGGAGCCCAACATGGAAGAAGAAAGGAAGGAAAATTAAGTCAGGGAAAGCAACATGTTCAGATGAGGCCACAGCAAATAAGATAAAGATGCTGAGTGAGATGAGGAGAAATGCCTCCTGAGAGTACTCATAGCAGTGCGGAGAGAAAGGCATATCCCAGATTACTGGAGAAGAAGCATACTACTGCCAGTGTTCAGAAACAAAGGGGACATTCACAACTGTAGCAGTACACAGGTATCAAAATTCTGTCACATTGCATGAAAGTTCTGGGCAAGGTGATAAAACGAAATACGCAGAGAAGTAGAAAGTTACATGGGAGATGAGCAGTTTGAATTCAGATCAGGATACAGCACAGCCAATCTAATGTCTGCAGTGAGATGGATAGTTGAGAAGAAGCTAGAGATGAGGAGAGAGTCCAACTGGGCGTTCCTAGACTTAGAGAAAGCATATGACAAGGTCCCAAAAAAGGTGATTTGGGCAGTCATGTGCTGGTATGATATACCATAAACGTTAGTAGAATTAGTGCAAGTTATGTACAAGGACCCAATGACTCAAATAGAAACAGTGTTTGGTCTTTCAGAGGGGTTCTTAGTGGGATGGGTGTGCACCAGGGTTCAGCTATGAGCCCACTGCTGTTCATACTGGTGATGGACTACATTAGCAAACAGGTTGGAGGGGACAGATCAACAAAGTTGCTGTATGCAGATGATGTGGCATTACAGGCAGACTCTCAGCAAGAATTTCAGCAAAGGATAGGGGGATGGAATGCAAAACTGAAGGCACATTGGATGAAACTGAGTACAGATAAAGACAGTTATGCTGACAGCAAATGGTTGAACTCAGAAGAAGCTGAGAACTGAGATAGAACGGAAACAGTGGAGCAGGTTAACAGCTTCTTGTACCTGGGAGAAGTGGTTAAGGAAAAGGGAAGTCTGAAAGAGGAGGCCAAAGCTAGAATCAGAGGGGCTGCAGCCAACTGGCATAGAGTGTCAGTTGCAGGACATGACAGAAGAATGCCAAAAACGTTGAAATGTAAGGCGTGCAAAACAGTGGTGTGACCAGTACTACTGTATGGCACAGAAACCTAGGCAGTAATGGCAGAGCAGTTGAGAAAGCTAGAGGTGATGGAAACAAGAGTACCTGAGATGGGTGGTAGGATGCACACTGTGGGACAGATAAAGAAATAAGGACATAAGAGCAGAAGCCAAAGTAACTCCAATTGCAGAAAAGGTCAAAGAGAACAGATTATGTGGTTCAGGCACACATGCAGAAAAGCAGAAGACAATCTAGTGAATATTTGGGACAGACAGGAAGAAGGGTAAAAGAAACAAGATCGTCCAGCAAGTGGATAGACTGTGAGATAGAAGACCTGTGACAATCACACGAGTGTCTAAGAAGGCAGGAGGTGAATAGACACCAATGGTGACAATTGACACAACAACCCAACCCCATGAAGAACAATGGGGAAAAAGGGGTTTGATGAAGATTTTTTTCTTATAACGTTTCCATATAATTATTCCATACTCAAATTTGGGTGAAATACAACAAATAATGACTTCATCATTTCTGATTTCCTAGATTTTATAAATCTTTTTATACACTCTAACTCTATAACTATCATTAACCAATTAGTTGATACGATTAAAAAAAACTCAAAGCTGGACCTACTCATATACCAAAGTCCTTAAATGAATTGACAGTTTCAAACACTGTGTACTGTATTAAATATATGTCTCACAAATCTCATATGCTTAGTTACTGATGTATTTATTGGCATATTACTCCCTTGTGCCCAAATGGTCAAGTTTGTAAAGTTCTTTTGCAGATATGCCCTATCTGTAACACATGTAATTAGTTTACCTATTTCAAGTAATCTACAGACAGACTGTTGAACACCTCAGATGAAAAAGACAGATCTGAAAGATACAAGCTAAACAAGTATGGGCCTAGGACAGACCCTGTGGGACACACAGTCTGTGACCTCGAATTTCACCTGTCAATTGGTGTATGATACTTGCTGTGTCCTATTTGTAAGTCATGCAGATATCCATAAGTACATCAATGTCTAGTCTTTCTAATTTATTGATCACTGTTTTGTCTATGATCCTATCAAATGTTGAAGTTACATTTATATAAATTACATCACAGCATCATTTTTCATTCATAGCTGTTATTATATTGTTATAGAATACCATGTTACAATTGGAAACAGATTTATTTTCACCATATGCATGCTAATATATGGTTCCGACTCCCAATTTCCAGTTCTAACAATTTATCCAATACAACCTTTTCCATTACTTTTCCATAACATGAAATTAAACTTATGGATATATATGACTGTGTTTGTCCTACTGCCCTTTCCCTTAAAGGCAGGTTTAACAAGTACATGTCTCCAATCTTGGGTAATCTTCTCATATTTATATGGTCTAGTAAATAACATATATAAAAGTACCAGATGTTTATGCAGAAGAGTTTTTAGGTCATTATTCCTAATTCTGCCTACTCCCTGTGCTTTGTTTGGATCCAATTTACATAGTTCTTTTCCAATATAATTTTATTTGGATTTCAGTATTTGAAATTACCTGGATGTTACTAGGACTCTTTATTACCCTTTTATGGAGCCAAATTGCTTTGCATAAGACTTTGCAAATATATCTATAATCTGTTGTGTCTGACAAAAAATTTTAGAATCTACACACAGTTTATCAATTTATATACGTCTTTACTCCTACCACATCTTACACATATCTATAAAATGGTTTCCTATTATGCCCAATACCTGTATATAGATTTTCTCCAAATCTTTCTTGATCTTGTCTCACAGTATGTTTAATCTGTCTACCTATCTTATTTCATTTTTCATAGTCATAACTCTATCTCTTTTCCATCTTTTATATTTTTTGTCTCTCATCATAATCAAGTATCTTGTCCTTATGGAATTATATCCTACTGACGTAATGGGCCCAGAATTCTGATATTAAACATTTTTTTGATTATTTTTTTTTGCATACAAATAATTTCTCTTTCAAAAGATTCCTTCCACATTCTTTCTGCAGTTTTTTTAACTGAACGCATCACTCCAGTTAGTTTTACATTGTAACTGTTTTGCTTCCATATAATCTGTTTTTAATCTTCTGTGCATTTGTTTATATTTCAGTTTGGCAGAATTATCTAGCAAAAAATTAACCTTTATAACCCCATGAGCAATGTATATCAATGGTGGTAAAACTTAACATGAAGTAACAGTAATTTCTTTAGGAACACAATGTTGGTTATGTTCCATTTCCTGATTGTTAAAAAAAAAAAACTATCTGAAGCAACAGTAATTTCTTTAGGAACACAATGTTGGTTATGTTCCATTTCCTGATTGTTAAAAAAAAACTATCTGAAGCAATTGCTCCTGAGTATACACTGTAAATAATTTCGTTGCTAATGACTAAAAATCAACTTTATCAGAAACAGACTGGAATAATATTAAGTCCAGGCCACTATTACTATTTTCTCCTGTGTTTATGCAAGAAATGTATGAATTCCTCTAGGTCATCAGCACTTACTTTGGTGGTATATACACACCAATTATTATATGTTTCAGGGCTGTCTTTATTTTCACAACTAAAGAATCTACAGTACTGGTGTTATAACTGAACCTGTAATAATCACAAGTCTCATAATCTTTAATCCGTATCACAACACCTTCATCTAATTTTTTTTGCTAGAATTGCTGCTACAGTAAAATATTTATACTCTGACAGAACAGGTTTCCAGTCATTTTTCTTTAATCATCTTTCACAAACAATAACATCATCAGTCTTGTAGGAATGTAGCAAATTTTCCAATAAATATTTTTAGTTTTAATGTTACTAGTGTTGGGAACCAAACATGCATGAAATGTTGATATCTGTGAACTGTTACATTTTTGACCTAGTAAAAACCCTGCCTTGTGTTTGCCAAATATCGCAAAATAGCTGGTACAAAAATTCTAGTCCCTCATATGGCAAGTATACGCTATCCTGTCTAAACACGTGTGTCTAAAATTAGGCTTGGACACTGTACATTTTTCCATTTTTTTCAAATAGATATTTACCCATGACTCACCTTTCTAATGTGAAAACCATCCTAACGTGTACAAACTATGCTATCTAAGAGAGCTGTAAGTTCCCTATTAACAGTCAAAAAATCCTTGTGGATGACATCATTTGTACCAACATGAATAAAATCAGATCCATACTTCCTTACATTAAAAGCATTCTAAGGCCGTTCTCACATCCTCAAATTTTGCTCCTGGCAAGCATAACACGATTTCATATTATCTTCTCTGCAAATGTTAAGTGTCAGTTCCTCTAATAAATGTATAAATATCCAATTACAAGAATATGTTTTCTAACCAGATGTGAAAAATATTCAACTTCTAATTCAGCAATAACTACTTTATCAAGTGATACAAAGAAATTATCTTCATCACCATTAGTCTTATTAATTCCACTGTTCTAACTGCTTACTACATTTGCAAGCATCTAATTCTCATCCAGCTGGTTTTGTTCATCCACAGCTTGAGTCATGCTGTCAGATTTGGTCTTTCTTTTTTTTATACAGTGAGGATCTTCAGACCTTCCAAGTTCAATTTTGATTTCTTCCTGTTTACCTGCCCTTGCCTCTTTTTTCTGCCTTCTATTTTAGGGAAATGATGCCTTTTTTCTGTAGACTGGAGGTTTTCTGACATAATAGTGTTATCATTCCTTCCCTGTAATGTTTGTTAAATACCAAGCAGTGTCATTTCTAGTGTGTATTCTCTTTGCCTTATAGACCATAATTTCTTTTTCTTCATTATTTATTGCGAATGACTTCTTTCTTTCTTAATTTATTCTACACGCTCGAAATCCTCTGATTGCTTAATACTTGTATGCAGAATTCCAGAGTTTGTCAGTGGCATTATCTTGCTCAACAGGGGTTGAGTGGTCTTTACTGACAATTGATATTTCCTTTCCTAAATGTGTTCTAGTTGCTCTTTGTCTAACATTATTTATCTCATCAATACAGTCATTAATATATGAAACAACAGTTCTCCAAGCTGCACCAACTGCACAAGTGCAATCACCATCATATAGTCTAGACATACTACTAATAATGCTAAGCAAATCATCCAACTTTTGACATGAGGAACATAGATCACCAGTGTTACTGAAAAGTTATATACTCACCATAACAAGGTATGTGTTGTCCATTTTCATTCCTCCTCACTAATGGGTCTCCGATCCGATATCAGATTAGACTTGGCTGCTTTCCAAGACTTAGGATCCGAGTCTCAAGCTCCTCTCTGTAGCATAATGCACCATAACTTCCTCAACTCCCCAGATTGAGTTTGCTGCCCTATAACTAAAACAGGCTACCACAACTATAGAGAAAGAAGTATCTGAGGCTCAAACCCGGAACCCATGGCTTCCGAATTCTTCCAAGTACTTCACAAAGACACCAGGCCGCGGGATGGATGGGAGGTACTTGAGAAGGAATGAAAATAGGCAACACAGATAGCTACTTATGGTGAATACATAACTTTTCAATCTGATGTTGTCCTTTTCATTCTTCCTCACTAATGGGTCAGAGTTCCCAGCTATGTAATTCCTGGGTGGCCCTTAAGGAAGGATGTTTAGGAGCACAGTCAAGTCAAAGGATACCCTTTTCCTGGAAACAATATCCAACTTATAATGTGCAACAAAGGTACGAGTCTTAGACCAAGTGGCTGCAGCAAAAATTTCATCAACAGAAGCTCTGGAAGAGAAGGCTGATGATAGCCCTAATGGAATGAGCCCTGGGAGGTTGGGGCAAGTCTCTCTCTCTCTCATAGTAAATGAATGAAATGCAGTCAGTTATCGATTTTGCTAAAGTGAGTTTTGAAACTGCCTGTCCTGAGAAGGAGACAAACAGCTGATCAGATTTCCTATGTATCTATGTTCTGTGTAGGTAAAAACATAACTGTCTGTGAACATCCAGATGTAAAAGGTATTCACCTTAGTTTGAAAAACTGGGGAAGAAAACTGGCAACTGAACTGATTGGTTAATACTAGACTCAGTGGCCACCTTAGGCATGAAAGAAGGCTGTGTTCTTAAGAAACTCTGCCTCTGTGAAAAATGATGTAAGGAGGTTTGACTAACAAATCCTGAAGTTCCGATATTGTATTAGCGGAAGAATAGCTACTAAGAAGATTGTTTTCCAAGAAAGAAAATTTTGTCACAAGAACATGCCAGTTCAAAAGGCTTCTAGGTGAGACCTTCCAGTACCATCCTGACATCCCAAGGGGGAGAGGGATCTTTAATTGGAGGTCTAAGATGAAACACTCCCTTCATGAAAGCCTTACATAGTTTGGAAGAAAAAAAAGATTGAATTTCTCTTCCCAGTGTTAAAATTGGATATGGCAGCCAGTTGGAGTTTGGTGGTGGAGAAACTAGTTTCTTCTTGAAAAACAGTGCTAAGAAAAAGGAGAACAGATACTATGGGTACTGAGAAATTATCAATCTTTTTCTTAGACACCCAAATAGAGAACCTCTTTCACTTATTATTGTAGGCCTTTTTGGTGGAAGCTCTGAGAGGCCAGGATAATGTCACATAAGGAGGGGTGAGCCTGGACATTCTTACACTTACTGGAACTGAAGAAACCATGTGGTCAGCTTGAGAGTGTGGAGATAAGGAGTCTGTTTCTGATGGGCGAGATATGAGATTCTGATGGGCGAGATATGAGATCCTGTATGGGATCTGGAAGCCAAGGTGAAAACTTGAGGGGAGACCAAAGAAAGGGGAACCACACCTGGCGAGGCCAGAAAGGGGCAATGAGGATTAAGGAAGTCTTCGACATGTTTGCTTTCCTTAGAACCTTTGGGATCAATGGCAATGGGGGATAAGCATAAAGGAGACCCGGGGCCAATCATGGACTAGAGCATCCCTTGGTGACTTCACCTCTGGGAGAATCAGAGCCAAATACTTGTCGCACTTGAAGTTCAAGGGACAGGCAAAGAGGTCACAACAAGGTTGGCCGAAAAGGCTGAATATCTTGTTCGCTGCTGATTGTCTGATGGACCACTCATGAGGAGTAAAAATTGACCTGCTGAGACTGTCTGCTAGAATGTTGGCTACCCCCAGAATGTGTGCTGCAATCAGAAAATGGTCTAAAGATATTGCTCATTCCCAAACTCTCATGGCCTCCCTGCACAATGGGTAAGAATGGGTTCTTCCATGTTTGTTGATGTACTGATATGCAATTTGGCCTCTACAGGTGACCACGTGCCTTGAACCATCTTACCTAGGAACTGCCCCCACCCAGGAAGTGTCTGTCGTCACTGTGGCTATGGTTGGGGGGGGGGGAGAAGGGTCTGCCTACAGAAAGGTTGTGCGATTCTAGCCACCATTGTACATGACTCCTGCAGACCTAAGACAGTTTACTGGGAGAAGACAGCGGTTGACAAAGGATGGACCATTGAACTGCTATGGTCCACTGGGGAACTCTCATGAAGAAACTCACCAAAGGGACTAGAACAATTGTGGCTGCCATTGACCCTAGAGCCTGTAAAACCAACTTGGCCAGTGGTTGCTGGTGCTCTAGTAAATCTTGAATGTGTTGTCTCAGAGACAAAATGTGGTGTATTGGCAAGGAGGCTACTTGTGTTCTTGAATCCAGTTGCATTCCTATGAACTCTAAGTTTTGCACCAGTGTTTGAGTTTGCTAAATCTATCATGATGCCCAGGTAGTTGAAGATTCTCACTAGACAGTCCCTTGACTGTAGCAGAAGATGCCTTGTTGGTGCAGTAAAAAAAAACAATCGTCTAGATATGGAAACACCTGGAATCTCTTTAGTCTCAGGTGAGCAGCTATGACTGCCAAACATTTGGTAAACACCCAGGGGCTGCGGTGAGTCTAAAGGGAAACACCCTGAACTGGTAATGATTGGCTCGCAGCCAAAAGTTCAATGACTTCTGGAGCACCTGTCAATATGATAGTACATGCCCTGAAGATCTACAGAGCATATCCAATCGTCCTTGTGTAACAGTGGCAAGATAGACTGAACCATAACTATTCGGAACTTTGACTTCTTGATGAAATTATTCAAATTGCTGAGATCCAGAATAGGTCTCAGGTCCCTTGTCTTTTTTGGCACTAAAAAGAAACAAAAATAAGTTCTGAATCCTTTTTGCTCGGTCAGGACCTCTTGTATGACTCTTTTTTTGCAGAAGTTTTTGAGCTTCTCGTAGTGCGTATTCCCTCTGGGTGAAACATGGGGGAGTTTCCTCTTTGGACCTGGAGGAGTTAGGGAAAAGGGAAAGTAATAGCCTCTGGATATAACATTTAGTACACAGGAACCATTGGTTATACTTGCACAGGAATCTAGGTGCAGGGATAGATGAATTCCAACTGCCTCCAGAGATGGACTGATTCTGCAGATCCTCCCATGAGGCGTCGTCTGTCACTGAAACCTCCCCTTTTGCCCCTGAAGGAAGAATCTCCATGAGGGTCCTGAAAAGAGCCTGGAGACTTCCTGAATCAAGTCTTATTACCTCTCATTGATTCCTGAAGAAGGTCCTCTGAGGAGTAGAAAGCTTGATCTCTATGGCAGACAAGTTCTTTCCTTCTTGCTTGCTGCGGGTTACAGTATCATTCACAGAAGGTCGAAATAAGGAGGACCCATCGAAGACGGCATTAATGAATAAAGCCTTAAAGGGTTCTGCAAAGTCAAAAAGCCTCATTCAGGCATGTCACCTGATGGCTATGCCTGTACCAGCTGCTCGTGACACGCCTTCTGCCACATGCGAAATCTATCAAAATTGAGGAATTAACAAGGGAAGAAAGTGTGGCCAGCTGAGGAGAAACCTTTTTTAGGTACTCCTCCGACATGGTCTTGGCAAGACAGTTGGATAATTCTTTAACCAGGTCTCTCTGCAGATGGCTGAAGTGAGCCAGACAGTTCAACGACCTCAGCAAGAAGGTAGCCGAGGCGTAAATGCACTTTCCTTGTCTGTCCAGCCCTCTAGCCTCCTTGTTAGGCATATGGACAGTGGAGCTCTGCTCTGCTAGCTCCATCTTAGTGGCTGCTGCAATGAAAATGGTATCTACAGGAATGCTTTTACTCCAATGCGTGCAATCCGATGGTGGGCTCAGGAACCTACTGGAGGACTTGGTGATAGGCTTGACTGCGCCCAGTTCCTTTCAGGCTCTGAAGGAAACTAGGTCAATCAGCTCATCCACCGGGGGAGTCACCCAGGACGTAGATGGGCCCATCCTGAAACCCTCCAGGTACACCGCTTCCTCAGAAGGAGGAGGCTGGGCAGAGGATCCACCTTTTTACCCAAGGTAAAAACAGAGGGGAAAAAGTAGTAATAATACAATAATCAGGCTAACAGTAGAAATTTTCAATTATCTGACCAAAACCAATAGCTCAGGACTGGAACCTCTTCAGGACGCAACGCACTGCAAGAGAGATATGGGGAGTTGAAGGGTATAGAGAGGAGCTCGAGAATCAGATCCATGTCTTGGAAAGCAGCCAAGTTGGATCTAATATCAAATCAGAGACTCATTAGTGAGGAGGAATGAAAAGGACAACATCAGATCACATTACCTTTAGACAGACATATAATTTAGTGCATTGTACAAGATACTTGTACTTTAGCAAACCATTAATGGGATACTCAATTAAAGAATCCATTTTCAGCTGCAAATGAATAAAGAATTTTAAGAAAAGGCTAATCAAAATTAGTTACCTTAGAATTCAAAGAGATTTTAAATCAACTTCTATGAGGAAAAATCTTAAGTACAATAAAGTCATTGCTCTGACCGTACCAGTTGTAAAAGTCACACAAAAGCTGGAATTCCTTTACATCGTATGTGCATGCGCACAGTAGTTTCTCCTCACTGTCAGTTGCAGTCACACCTCTTAATAGTAAATAACAATGAATTACAAATTAATACAGGATTGTTTCAGATACGGTCTCTGCAGTCTGTTTGAATTTATAGCTAAGCCCCTTGTGATGGCTAGAGTATGCCTGCCTAAAACCTATTCATTTCTAACAACCAACAGTGAAAATTAGAGGTAAAACAAAACTAATAAATCAAAGTATATCTTCTTGTCTACTAGCTACCCCTTGATTCCTACAAACAGTGCAAAACAGTGGAAAAATAAAATATAAATCAAAATAAATTTTCTCTTACCAGGCAAACTGCACAGTCAATCAAAAACAGTACATGATTGTTTCAGTTAAGATCTGGCAAGAAAGGTACAAATAAGCAACTGGGTTTTTAATTGAAAGAGAACACCATGTGTATGCTCCAAATTTGTCCCAGAGAAAGAAGCCAAGACAAGTAGCAGTAAAGATGCAATCATATCACCAGGAGCTGCATGTGACAAAATCATGGCAGAAGTGCAAAGCATTACAATTGAGGACACAGCAGTGTTTGGAAAAATAATTATTCACTGTACATAAGGCAAAAGAGAAACAAGATTATCCTTGCACTCAGTGGATGCTGAAAGTCAGGTGTGAGATTCAAGTTGCTGTATCCACATCTCTTCCTGAAGGAGCAAAAACATTTTTGGGTGCAGAACAGGTGAAGAGGGGAATAAAAAAGTTCCCAGCAAAAAGTAGGCCACCAAATTGAAAGTCATTCTGCTTCACATTCCTCTTACAATAATACAGCCCACAGACAGAAACTGCCAGTTAATTTTTTTCCAATGCTGCAAAGGACAACAACTGCGCAACAGAAAAAAGTGTAAGAGTTGACTAGGAAAAAAAGAAAGAAAGAAAAAAAAATGAGAGGCTTGAAATCAGTGTTGGGTGATTGAGATGGTGAACAAGGCCAGGAAGAATGTGAAAGTATGACATAAAGGGAAGAACTGTAAAATATTATCATAAGATGCAGTGTGGACATAAAAAAACTATATTTCGGCAAGAAGTGGAAAAAAAAAAGACCAGACATTTGTGGACCATGAAAAATATAGTGGAATGACTGTAAAGCATAATTTCCATTTTGTCATTAATGTTATAAATGATAATGAAGGCACTGAAAATGCAACTACAAGTAAAAAAAAAGTTATTTCATTCTTAGCAAAAAGTGTATAACAAACTTCTTGAAGTGAAGCACATGGAACACTGTAAAGTAGTTTTGTACAGTAAGTAAAAGTATTTTAAATGTGAAGCGAGGAGGAGTCTTATCAGTGACTGCTGTTAATGCCAGTGATGCTAATGTAAGAAAAATACTTGACTGGGGCCTATATTACTTACTCGAAGTGTCAGACTGTCGAGTACCCTTCCATCAACACCTGTGTCAAATGTCCTCTTCAGCGAACAGCCCCATCATCGATTTCGTTCCAATGGAAAGAAATCAGTTGGCTGTTGTTTGAAATCTACCCTTTTCCCTACTGTAGTGCGATCTCGTAGTTAGTATATTTAGTTAGGGAGGGTGTAGGGGGCACCGCCCCCTACTTCATAGTGTTTGTTAAATTGCGTTGTTCATATTTGGGCTACCAATTTCTTTCTTTCTTTTGGAAAGAAATCAATGATGTGGCCATTCGCTGAAGAGGACGTTCAACACTAAGGTGTCGATAGAAGGGTACTCGGGGATTCTGACAGTTCGAGTAAGTAATATAGACCCCTTGATTGTAATGCATCTGGGGCTTATACTGTAACAAGATAAAGGCTAGATATAAGCAGTATAATGTTGTAATCCTGGGCTGCTAGGAAGAACAGACAGAAGTGTACTAAATTAAGGTGGTTCTCCAGGTGTTATGCATACAGGTGAAAGTGTACACTAAAATCATGAAAAATTATAGTTTATATCATTCAAGTGCAAAATCATTAGCTGTTCCTTTTTTTTTTTAATCTACCAGCAAAACTCTCCAGTTGCAGATGAACTGTCTCAGGCTCAGGAAATTAATCAGGAATAACTGAAATATGAAGTTTAAGCCATATGTCACACCCCCTAGGGACCTAAACCTTGTCACCACAATAAACAGAACATGCTGGTGGGATAGATTCCTGTCCCAGAGACTTCCCATACTCTGGAACAAACTACCTATCTATATCAAACAAAGCTCCTCATTAGCACTCTTCAAGAAAAATATTGATGATTGGATGGGAGATAGGAAATTCACCCCGGGGATCATTTCTGTGGCTCTGCTTGACAGGGGCACAGGAAAATAATTTTCTTGGGTGGCAAAATCCAGGTTACCATTTGGCTAGGTTTATATAGGCCCTAGGGCCAATAGCCTAGTACCTACCTATGCATGCGAAACACTAAAATTAGTACTTAAAATTGACAAGCAGTTCAGTGAAAATAAATGAGATCTGATAACTTAGAGGGGAATACAAGCAGATACATTCCTGGTAGCAGCAATCACTTCAGTATAAATCCCAAACGTGCACAATCCAGTCTATATAATGGTAGCCGTTGAAGACTTTCTTAGGTCAAAAATCAGTTACTGAGAGTATACAAGTTATTTTTCACATTTGGGAAGGAAGTTGAGTGTTTGTGGAGGAAAGAACATTGGCTCTAAATGTGCATGTTCAACATGATCAAACATAACTTTAGAATGGGTAAAGCCTGTAGGTGTAATTCTCTATTTGGGGCAACTGTTCATACATGGAAAGATAACTTCCTTTTTTGAAAAGTGCAAAACACTGTGTGTATTTGCTCTGAGTTAAAAATTAAAATGCACATTGTTTTTATTGAAATGAAAAGTCTGGGAAAATGTGACATTGGTTCATACAGAGATGAGAAGATGCAATTACAGCCAAACATTAACATATGTGTATATGTTGCAAGCTACAAACATGTATAAAAAGAAACCCTGTCGTAAAATAAGAGAAAGTAAGTGCATCTTATCAAAATGACTGCATTATCAATTATATAATGGAATATAAATGTCATTGTAGGTATGGACATGAAGTAGAGAGTACTGAATTATATCAGTGTAGAGTACAAATAGCAAAGTTACAGGAGACATGCTTATATAGAAATGGGTGTATGAATTTGGCAAAGAAAGTATTTAAAAATGGTTATTCAGCACAGTATCACGGGCTAGGAAAGGGGTAATAATACTGATTGTGATGGGGGCTCCAATAATTACATAAAGGGTGAGGAAGAACAAAGAATGGTAGATTTTTAGTAATAAGGGAGTTACTGGCGAAGAATGATTATACTAGGATTATTATGGAAGAGGTAACTGGCTATAAACAGGGATTGCAGAAAAGCACACCACTCATGAGCCACAAAAACTTCTTTTAAAGTTGCACACAGTTGTTCGCAATAATAAAAATGACAATGCAGTAAAACCACAATACAAGTTAAGCCCTTTTCGCCCAGGTAAATTCCAAGCTTCATCAGAACATAAAATACTGGCTTTCAACCATTTTTATACAAGTTCAAAATAATTGCAACCAATAGTTTAACCTCGTGCATATTAAGCAGGTTAAGTCAATGGTAAATTTCTAACTCATTAACAAACTCATTCTCCCTTGTCTGTACCTATTAAAATGATAGTGTGTGTATTACAATTAACCTTCTGTGAATGTGTTAGAAATGTATCATTGACTTAACCTACTTAATATGCATGAGGTTAAACAAGAAGTTATGTACTCACCATAACGTTCGATGTATGTAGTCCATCTCGCCTCACATTCTTACCCGTGGGTTCGGAGCCGAATATCGGCTCTGACTCGGACGATTTTACAAGCTCAAAGTCTCTCATTGGCTGGGCTAAGAGGGTATCCCATGGTGCACTGCTCCATATCCCCAGATCTAGTTTGCTGCGAAAAACATTTGTACTCCATACACACATCACATCCATATAAACAATAAACTAATCAATGGGACTCTGCAGGTGACAACCTAACCTCCAAATCCTCCAGGCAGGGGGAAGGTGCGAAGGTAAGTAAGAATGTGAGGCGAGATGGACTACATACATCGAACGTTATGGTGAGTACATAACTTCTTGATGTTATGTAGTCCTATCTCGCCTACATTCTTACCCGTGGGACAGCGTCCCTAGCACCTACATCCTGGGTGGCTCATAGGAAAATACTCCTGAGAACTGTGCAGCCAAAGGAAGACCTGTCCCTGGAGACCACGTCCAATTTGTAATGAGAAACAAAGGTGTGAGGAGAAGCCCAAGTAGCTGCAGCACATATATCATCCATTGACAATCTAGCTCGATAGGCTGTGGATGTAGAAACAGCCCGAGTAGAATGTGCCTTGACTGGAAATGGCAAATTTTTACCTCCTGCCTGATAGATGAAAGAGATACAACTGGCTATCCATCTAGACAGAGTAACCTTGGATACCGGAGAACCCAATCGGTTTTCCGAAAAGGAAACAAAGATTTTGTCAGATTTCCAGCTATCTTTTGTCCAGTGTAGATAGAAGCGTAACTATGTACATCCAATTGGTGAAATCTAAATTCTGCCTTGTTAGAAAATTGGGGGAAGAAAACAGGCAGCTCAATGGACTGATTCATGTTAGACATGGAAGCCACTTTAGGAAGGAACGAGGGGTTTGGTCTAAGAGAGACCATATCTTTATGGAAGATTAAATATGGGGGTTTGACGGAGAGGGCTTGAATTTTTGAAACCTGCCTCACTGAAGTGACTGCTGTTAAGAATGCTGTTTTCCATGTCAAAAATTTTAATTCACAGGTAGCTGCAGGCTCAAATGGTGGTAGAGTAAGGGCTTGGAGAACAAAATTTAGATCCCAGGGCATGACAGGTTAAGACACTGGGGGGCGAAGCAACAGAGGACCTTTAAGGAATGCTTTGCATAGTCTGTGTGACTATGAGTCATGAGACTCGGTTCATTTGCTACGTGGAAATTGGATATCGCCGCCAGCTGAACTTTGATGGTGGCTGATGCGGACCCCTGATAGAACACAGCATAGACAAGAACTCCAGAACTTAATCTACTGGAGCTGTGTATGGATCAATGCCTCTAGTATGTGCCAAGATAGAGAACCTTTTCCATTTGCTAGAAAAAATATTTCTAGTGGATGGCTTTTGAGAGGACGATAATATATGGACCACTTCCAGTGAAAAATTATGACGTCTGACTAGCGATGGAAGTGGAGTAGCCAGGCTGTCAACCGGATGGTCATCAGAGAGGGGTGGAAATGTCCCGACATGTGTGCCTGTAAATCTGGTTGAGGGTCCAGAATCCAAGGAGTGTCCACAATGTATGGTTGAAGAAAGGGGAACCAGACTTGACGTGGCCAGTGTGGGGCAATCAGAATCATTCTGCTTCCCAAGGATTGTGCTTTCTGAATCACCCTTGACAGCAGGGGAAACGAAGGGAAAGCGTAAAGCAGATCGGAAGGCTAATCATAAACCAGAACGTCCCTGGGTGATTCCCCCTGTGGGGGGATCAGCGTGAAGTAGTTGCTGCATTTCGCATTGAGGGGGCTGGCAAAAAGGTCGCAGCAAGGCTGACCCCATCTGCTGAAGATTCGCTCTACAACCAGGCGATTCAGGGACCACTCGTAAGGCATAAGGATCACTCTGCTTAGCCTATCCGCTATTACGTTGGACTTCCCCGGAATGTGCGTTACCACCAGAAACCGTTGGGAAGCTATTGCCCAATGCCACACTCGCATAGCCTCTCTGCATAGAGGGTAAGACCGGGTTCCCCCTTGCTTGTTGAGATACCACACTACTGACATATTGTCTGAGTGTATCGCAATAGTCCCTAGAGGAAGAACTTTCTGAAGTGCCTGCAACGCAAGAAGCACTGCTCTCATCTCCAGGATGTTTATATGCAAATGTATCTCGTGTTCCTGCCACGTGCCTTGGACTGTCCTGCCAAGATAATGCCCCCCCACCCCATCTGGGAGGCGTCCGTGGTCACCGTGGCAACAGGGATGGGTGGAACGAAGGGCTTTCCCCCATTCAAATTGTTGGTGCACAACCACCAATGGAGGTCCTGCTTGCACCTGTCTGAGTACGATGGGATGAGATAGTGGGAGTCTTTGGAGAGACCATTGGACAAAGAAGAGCCATTGAAGAAGTCTCATGTGTAATCTCGCTAGATGGACCAACATGATAATTGCTGCCATGGTCCCTAGGAGCTGGAGAACCAGTCTTGCCTTCGCTTGTCTCAGGGGCATCAGCATGTGTATTTGTTGTTGTAATACTGTGATCCTTTCTTGTGGTAAGAATGCTCGCATTCGAATGGTGTCTAAATCTGCTCCTATAAAGGTGACACGCTGTGAGAGCAATAAGGCAGATTTTTCCCAGTTTATTGTTATGCCCAACTGGTGACATAGACTGATGGCAGCATCCCTGGTCTGAACTAGTTGATGCCTGGTGGGGGCGGTAAGGAGCCAGTCATCCAGGTACGGAAACACCTGGAATCCCTGACGTCTCAAGTGAGCCGTCACCACTGCCATACATTTGGTGAACACCCTGGGGGCTGTGGTGAGACCAAAGGGCAGGGCTCAAAACTGGAAGTGACTGGCTCCCAGCCGGAAGCGTAGGTGACTCCTGGATGCTCTGTCCATTTTGACATGGTAGTAAGCATCCTTGAGATCGATGGAGCACATCCATACCTCCTCTCCCAACAATGGGAGAATCAATTGTAGTGTGACCATACGGAACTTGGACTTGTGTACGTAATTGTTGAGTTGACTTAGATCTAGTATGGGTCTCAGGTCCCCTGTTCTTTTCGGCACCAAAAAGAATCTTGAGTAAGTCCCTAATCCGATTTGGTCTGAGGGGACTCGTTGGATGGCTCCTTTTTCTGGCATCTGCGAGACCTCTGAGGCTGCTTGATCCCTTTGACTGGGTGGAACGTCTGGGATTTTTCGGATTGGCGGGGGTACTGACGACAATGGAATGAGGTAACCTCCGGAAATTATCCGTAATACCCATCGGTCCTGGGTAATGCTCTCCCAGGCTTCCGGATATAAGGAAATTTGACCCCCGACTGGCTCTGGATAAGCCAGTCGGGCACACTCTCAGGAATGAGAGTATGGAGAGCCACGGAAGGAATCGCCGTCTCCCAAATTGCGGGGGCCCCCTCTGCCTCTGGGGCAATGTCTCCCTGAATAACTCCCCTCCCCTGTCTCTGGAGGGGGGTTCACCTTATGCGGCAGGAAAAAAGCTCTGTGATTTCTTGAACCACATCTTCCCCCCTGCTGGGCCTTGGGATAAGGCCTAGAAGGAAGGGAAAAACGGACCCCTACGGCACACAGGGTCTTTCCCTCTTGCTCGCACCTGGTGAGGGTGTCTTTCACTTTGGTCCCAAACAAGGAGGAACCGTCAAATGGGGCATCAGTGAAGGAAGAATTGAAGGCCTCCGCAAAGTGACACAGGTGCAGCCAGGCTTGCCTTCTAAGGGTGACCTCTGAGCTTGCTGCCCTACTCGCTCCCTTGGCTGCATACGAAATGAGCCGCATGGACGAGTTAGCGACGGAGATGAAGGTAAAAACCTGGGTGTTAAATGTCTGAGCCACCGCCTCAGGTATGTTACCCGCAAGAGTATCTCCCAACTCTTTGAGGAGATTTCTCTCAAGCCGAGTGATGTAAGACAGATAATTCAGCAACCGTAGAGTGAAGGTTGCTGAAGATAGGGTAAGCTTCCCATACCGGTCCATGGTCCTAGACTCCTTATTAGGAGGATGGACAGATGAAGAAGACTCTGCAACTTCCTTCTGGGTGGCTGCCGCCACCACCATGGCATCTACAGGGACTCCTTTTTACAGAAACTCTTTGCCCTGGGGGGGGGGGGGGCGGACATGAATTTGTTGGGACGCCTGGGCACGGGCTCCACAGAATCGGGGTTTTCCCACACTCTTCGACAAATGAGGTCAAGAAGTTCGAAGGGTGGAGACACCCAGGAGGCAGAGGGTTGAGCGCCAAAAGCCTTAAGGAATACTGACTCCTCCTTGGAAGGAGCTTTGGAAGGCCAGTCTCCTCTTTGTTTCAGTATCTCCAGGATATCAGAGAAGGAAACATCATCAGAGGAAGACTTGGGGGACCCTTCCGATGCCTCGAGGTCAGTATCGGAGGTGAGAGACTCATCCTGGGAGT
Source organism: Protopterus annectens (assembly GCF_019279795.1). Lineage (NCBI taxonomy): Eukaryota > Metazoa > Chordata > Ceratodontiformes > Protopteridae > Protopterus > Protopterus annectens. The sequence continues at coordinate 109,137,854 of NC_056726.1, forward strand.
CTATGTGCTTCCTCTTGCACAATTTCTTTCTAGGAGGCTCCTCAGGCACGGACTCTGGGAGACCTTCAGAAAGTTGGGGACCGCTCGTGGAGGTATCCTTAGGGCCTGGCGTTCTACTGTCCATGGATAGGTGAGGGTCAGAAGCTCTTGCTGGGGTGGTGGGGTACGGAATGACCGACCCGGGTGATGTAGCTGACGATCTGGCCAGCACGCTCTGCATGGCCTCGAAGGCCGCCCCCCCCCCACGAGTCCGAGGACCGACCTCCGAGGCCACAGCTGGGACCGGGGTCCCACGAGTTGATGCACCGAGTGGGAGACTCGGAACCTACAGATGTCCCGAAGTATCCCCCTCGGGCCCGACCGAAGAGACCCGAGTCTCGAACCCTGTGGACGAAACCGACATGGTCGGAGCAGAGGTCGGCACCGATAGACCCAGAGGGGGCATCGGAGCCAGCGCAGGAACATCACTCAGAGCGGAGCATACCGGCTCTGACGACAAGGATATGCTCGGAGGAGGAATCATTGAAACGGTCATAGGAACTGTCTCCGGAGCCAAATGGGTCGGAGCCGAGAACAATTTAGCCAACACCAGTGACTTCAGGAGCCTCTGCACCACCCTATCAACATCGAAATCAGAGAGCCTGGAGGATTTGGAGGAGAGCGATGGAGATTGGGATCTCTTGTCAGGTGAACCATGCCTCACACTGGGCGACCGGCTCCGAATGGGTTCAAGAATAATAGGAGCCGACGCCGATTCAGTTAACACTGATACCTCCTGCGGCCCTGAGGACAGTGGAGCTGAGGAGGTAGAATCCAAAACAGTAATCTTCTCCAGAGGCTCCGAAGTGGCAGATGGAGCCGGAGACCTTTTCTTAGCCTTGGAAGCTTTAGATTTTCACTGAGTACTAGAAGCAGAGTCTATAGCTTCCTCAAAAGATGGTTTTAGAAGTCCCTTTAATATAAATTTATTTTTCCTCTCCTGGAGCACCCCAGGACTGAACATCTTATAACTAGCGCTAAGCGAAACCACCTAGACACAACTTACAAAAAGGGCGGGAACACACAAATTAGAAACACCAGAAAAACTCTACTAGACACACTCTAAGAACCTCTAACTGAAACGGTTCTTCTAGGGAACACACAGATAAACACAATCACACTAAAAAGTTTTTCTAACAGCGGAGGGGAGGACTAGGTCCTCTAACTAAAACGGGCCTAGCCCGCTGGAACAGTTAGGGATACAAAAACACAATTATCACACTCAAACACAGCGACAGCAACAAGAAATAGCTATCAAAATAGCTTTTGGGTATAAATATATCAAATTTCTCTAAGAGAAATAGCAAAAAGAAGGTACTTGGCCACAGCCAAGTGAGACCACGTCCGAGCTACACAAGCAGCAAACGAGATCTGGGGATATGGAGCACTGCACCATGGGATACCCTCTCAGCCCAGCCAATGAGAGACTTTGAGCTAGTAAAATCGGCTGAGTCGGAGCCGATATTCGGCTCCAAACCCACGGGTAAGAATGTAGGCGAGATAGGACTGCATAACATCTATTGGTTGCAATCATTTTGAACTTGTATAAAAATGGTTGATAGCCACTATTTTATGTTCTGATGAAGCTCGGGATTTACCTGGGTGAAAGCACTTAACTTGTATTGTGGCTTTACTGCATTGTCGTTTGTATTACTGCTAACAACTGTGTGCAACATTAAAGAAGGTTTTGTGGCTCATGAGTGGTGTGGTCCTTTTCTACAGTTATGGTTTGTGCTATTGCTGATTTCTTATAAACAGGGATTGTTATTATTCATGGGTGGGGATTACATCTTGATATGCAACAGTGAAAATGTATCAGGGAGAGCTAGAAGGAAAATAAAACAAAAAGGCTAGATTTAGAAATACACGAGAATACTTGGAATAGAAGATGTGAAATTACTACGATGAACCCAGCCAGAATTTACACATTATTCCTCAAATTATGACAACTGGCTTAGAATGAGGAGAAACTATACTTCACAGAAGCATGGATATTTAACTGAAAGCTTTGAAACTCATCAGTAACTATTTCAGACTATGCGCCAATAAAAGCTATAAAGATAAAGATGAAATGTTATTAAGTAAAATGAGACACTGGCACTTTTATACTTGCCTATTAAAATAGAAGAATTTAAGGAATGGGTAATGGAAGCAATTCAAAAGTAAGAAAGGAAGATAAAAATGTCTTCCAAATAGATAACTCAGATGTGGGGATAAAAAGAAAATGGATATGGGGACAAGCAATATGAATTATACAGTGGGATCATCAAAGTTTAATGTACTGCAGACAAATGGGGATCTTTTAGTACAAGAAGAGGAACTACTATTGAGTGCTAAAGGGAAAATAAAGGGAACATTTGAAACGTACGTTAGAATTTAGAAAGATTGTTAATTAGCAAGTATTTTTAACAACTCCAGAACACAAAAACTATCAGCACAATGACTGAGGCAAGATAAAATAGGAAGGGATACTGCCAAACTTAAGACTATGAGTAGAAAATAATACCAAGAACCATAAGAGGCATTAGAAGTATTTCCGAAATTTCATGAAAAGTAATGCAGCAGGCAGAACACTTGCCTTTGATGCAGAAGGCTGTGGTTTCTGTTAGCACACCAGGAAGATGGATTGCCAACACTGCAATGAAGCAAAGGGGGATGTTGCACTCTTGAGTATGCCATCATTTGGATGAGACATTAAACCAAGATACCATCTGTTTGAGTTGCCAGTAGCTCAGCTACATGTACAAGGTCCCACAGCAGCTATCAAAAAAAAAAAAAAAAGAGTAGGGGAAGTTCCCTGATGCAATTGCTAAATTTCATCTTAGTAAATACCACCTCAGTTCTCCCCTAAAATGAAGCCACTAGGCTAGTGGGACTAACCTGGTCAACAAAGGACACATAAATAAATAAAACAAATTATGTATAAACAGATGATTAGGGAAACCAAGAAAAGGCACAAATGGACATATTTATGGAGGACGTAAATATGCAAAGGTTACAGGGAAACAAGGCTCAAAAATTAATAGCTAAGATGGGAGAATATGAGATAAAAATTGTAACATATAATCAATGAGCAGGGAAGTCTCCAGGAACAGATGGTTTTCCTATGGAACTATGCAGGTTAGAAGGGAAAATGTGATAAAGGTCTGGAAAATTTTGTTTACTGATATTTTAAAAGGAGGGGCAGTACCAGTATCTGTGAAGAAAGTTGTGGTCGTAGTACTACACATTTAGATTAAAGGATAAACCCAAATTCACATAGACCAATTTTAACTTTAAACCAAGACTACAAAACATTTACTTCTATACTAGCAAACAGAATGGCTAAAGTGTTGCCAAAACTGACAGATATGGATCCATGTGGGTTTCAGAAGGAAAGACAATTTTGACAACATTAACAGAACAATCATGATCCAGAGGGAAACAGAGTGCATGAACTCAGCACTATTCTTGGTGATCTCGATGCAGAGAAGGCATTCAATAGGCTTAGTTGGGATGGGATTTTACAAGTAGGATAATGGCAGCATTTTGTTCCCTGAAAGATTAATGAGGATAATAAAGAGTTATGTACTTACCATAACTTGGAATCTGTGCTATCCAGTGTCATTATTCATCCCGGATAGGTCTTGGATTCAACCTTGGATCCGAGCCAGCAAATGAAGGACAGATCCAGAGCTCAAGCTCCCCCCTTCCCATAATCCCTTGCTGACCTACAACCCTCAGATGTTGTTTGCCGCAGAAACGCTAGGATGTGTATCTTGCAGCTCAAGCTACTTCAGTTCAGATAAGTTATAATAACTCTTTTCTCTTTGGGGTATTTTCTTTTCTGAAATCTGATCTGAGGTCAGATCCAAGACCCATCCGTGATGAATAATGACATGGATAGCATCAGATCAAGAAGATACATATACAGTCAGAGGCAAGAATCAAGGTGAGAAGGTTTCTCTCTGACATGCTGTGTTTGAACTGAAGAATCAGGCAGGGGTGTCACTGTTCCTCTGTTATTTGCTTTCTACCTAGAGACATTTTTAAAAATAAGGGAATCACAAATTCAGCTGCATTACTGGTACAGTACATAAGAAAAACTTGCATTATTTTCAGAACATATTATTTTGTACTTGATAAATTCACCAACAATATTTCAGTGGTCTGGAACATTTTGAGACAGTTTCACATTTTTTTCAAAAGTATGATCTGGAAAGCTGGAAACATGCTGGTACAATGCATTATGTTTATCCTTCTGTCTAATAGATGACAAATGGTGCAGCATTCTTGTTTTTAACTCACAATTAGTTTTTCCAATATAAAAACTCGGACATGACTTGCAGCATGTCAAGTAAACTACATTCTCTGTATGGCAATCTACATAAAACTCAAATGTGTATTTTTTGTTTGTAACAGGATGTATAAAATAATTGAAACCATTAACATTTGAACATGAGGGCGGCTACGGTGGTTCAGCGGTTAGCGTTGCCGCCTTACAGCAAGAGGTTCCCAGTTCGATCCTCGGCTGGGGTGTCTTCTGTGCGGAGTCTGCATGTCCTCCCTGTGGTCGCGTGGGACCCCTCCGGGTGCTCCGGTTTCCTCCCACATCCCAAAGATATGCTGTAGGTGGATTGGACACTCTAAATTGGCCCTAGGTGTGAGAGTGTGCATGTGTGTGCCTTCTGTGGAAGGTTGGGCGCCGGACTGGCAACTCAACACCGTAAAACTCCACTGCCAATCATGAGCGGACAGGTGATCCGCTGTGGCGACCCCTAACCGGGAAAAAGTCGGAAGAAGAAGAAGAAGAATTAACATTTGAACATGCTTTACAATGCCTACAGGGAACAGTCCCTGTTCTCATGTGTGCAGAGGAAACATCGTTAGCCTTCTTATTTTTTAAACCAGGTTCTATGCATAACATGTATTTTATATTATTATTTCGCTTGAAGGTAAATCTAGGTTTCTCATCTAAAATATCCTTTAAGTGACTGTCACTTCTTAGTATCTTCCAGTTTTGCTTAATAACATCACATATCCCATAAACATTGTTACTATAACGTAGCATAACCTTGGGTTTTATGTCATACTTATTAGATGGCTTCAACTTATCTCCCTGCTGTTCTTTACTACCAGAAAACCATGGTCTAGCCGTAGCGTCCCTGCTGGATATTATACTGTTCTTAGTTTTTTCTAAATTTTCCTTTGAATACCCTTTTTCCTTAAGATGCTCATTTAACGCATCTATTTCTTTGTGAAACTCATTATTGTCTGTGCACAGCCAAGAAACTCTGTATCCTTGCCCTTGCATAATATTATGAAAAGTATGCCTAGGATGCATGCTATGTGCATTCAAATAATGACTTCTCCAGGATTGTTTCCTATGGAAGGTGGTATTTATCTTACCAGCTACATTTTTATTTAATGTGATATCTAAAAAAACAATGGTCTCATTGCTCTGTTCTACTGAGAACCTAAGAAAATCTGTAGTTTTCTCCAGGTAATCAATAAAGTTTAACAGTTCATCACTGCCCTGTGCCCACAACAAAAAAATATCATCAACAAATCTGGCATAAAAAATTGTTGAAGTCTTCTATAGATGTTCACATTTAAATATATTTTTATTTTCCCAAAAGGCTAACACTAAAATTAGCATATGAGCTGGCACAGGGTGTGCCCATTGCAACACCCTGTACCTGCCTGTAATGTGTTCCATTGCAAAGAAAGATGTTATTTTCTAACACCAATGCTAGTGCTTCCAGGATTAAAGTGTTGGTATTATCATCATATATATTAACTGTATGCAGTACGTCTTTCACTGCCTTTAACCCAAATTCATTTGTGATAACCCTGAACAGACTTGTTGACGTCCATGATTACCATCAACACATTCTTCAAATCTAAAGCTTGGCAAGCATCATACTATTTTGATAAGAATTGTGCAGTGTCTTTCAAAATCCTAGAAAAATAAGCAAACAGATTTTTCAATTTTGCTTCTACCCAAATAGATAAAATGTTGAGTAACCCATCCCCTCCCTGAATCTATTGGTCTCATCAGTGGTCGTAGGGTATTTTTATGCATTTTGGTAGTGCTTTAAAAATAGGAATTACTGGATATTCAATGCTTAAAAATTCATACAAGTCATCGTCTAACACTCCATTTATTCTTAAAGCTCAAAGCTTCTTACCAACATTACTTATATACTGCTTAACCATCAAAGGTGAAATATTTCTGTAAGTACTGATATCACTGGTTAGGGCATCCAAAGATTGTATGTATGCTGTAGTATCCATAACTGCAACAGCCCCACCCTTGTCAGCTGGTTTGATAACCAGTCTATCATCATTCATTAGAACTAGCAGTGCTTGCCTTTCCAACTAAGTTAAATTATTAAATCTACATGTTGCATTGTCAAGATAAAGTCTTATTTCATCTTCACAAGTTTTTAAAAAAGTATGAACTGTGAGGTACATAACTGGTACAAAAGTACTCGGATGTTTCATAACAGTATGTTGGAAGACACAAAAGATAATACAAAAATCTAAAGACTGGAAGCTCTTGACTGAAGAGCTGGATATTAAAGTAAAAGGAATGAAAATATTTCTAGTTCCTTTAATACTACACACAGGTCATTCATATTTTTATTAACCACAGGAGAAGCTCTGGTAGATAATCAATAAAATTTAAGGAATTTATGGAACTTTCCAAGATGGCTACACAATTTAACTTCAGCTTTCACACTGCAAAAAATGAAACTGAAAGACAAGGGCCAGAAACTCTGTCACTTTTAGTAAATTCAGTTACTGGCTAGTAAGTACACTGTCTGGATGCCAGCAAAGACAGTCGGAAAGAAAATCAACTAGAAAGGGTGAAGAGAAAACACTGACAGGGAAGTCTCCTGAATCTATTCAGCAAAAAAAAATCTGGCTTTAGTGCAAGACATTTTTTTGCTCTAGACTACTGGAAACTATAAGTCAAATGTGCACAGAGCGGATTAAAATAAATGAAACACTGAAGGAGTACATCAGCTCAAATAATAAAAGGCTGGAAAAAATGGAAGCAGCTTTAAGCAAACATTCAGGTGTGCTGATAAAAATGCAATAATTCAGACATGGAAAAGAAGAAAACTGCTTGAGTATGAGACTGTTCAAGAAGAGAGGTTTCAGAAAATGGTGGAATTACAGGATACAGCACATAAGGAAAATCTGAAACTGTCAGTTGTACCAGAGAACCTAGAAGGAACAAACTATATTAATTTTATGAAGGCACAGGTATGCAACTGGACTGGTACTCCACCACAAGAACTGTTAATTTAAAAGGCGCACCATGTGTATGCTCCAAACCTGACCATGAGAAAGCAGACAAGACCTGTACTGGTAAAGATGCAGATCTACCAGCAGAAAAAGTTGATCCTGACAAAACTGTGGCAAAGGGACAAAGTATTAAAAGTTGGATACAGCAGAGTATTTGTGTAATAAGAGTATTCACTGTGCACCAGGCAGAAGAAAAATAAATGTATTCCAGCAATCAGGAAATGTTGAAATGCAAGTAAGAGATTCAAGCTGCTGCATCCAGCTGTCTTCAGAATATTTTTTTTCTCGAAGGATCAAAGTAATTCTTTGATGCCGAGCAGCTATGGAGGAAATTTAAAAGTCTGCCAAACAAAAAGTGAGCTATCAAGCAGAAGGGGACTCTGCTTCTCATTCTTTTGATAAAATACTGAGAGACTTTGACAGTGAAATATTTTCCACTGTTACAAAAGAAAATTCTTGAGAGACAGCCAAAAGTACAAGAGCAGATTAGAAAAATTGGGAGTACCTTGGAACTGAACAGAAATCTGGAGTTGGGAGATGGAGATAAACAGGGAGAAAACCATTAACACAGAAATTAGTGAATAAATGTCAAACTGCAAAGCATCAATCATATCTGTGAAATACAGCTGAGAAGAAAAAATTGAAAGAGTGACTTTTGTTAACTTTGATCAGTTTGTGGGGAACTGAAAGAAAGTTGCCTCACTTCATGTCATTAATGTTTGTAAGGACACTGAGGGGAGGGGAAGAGGAAGGAAAAAGGTAATTGTAAGTAAAACAATTTCTTTTCACAATATAAACTGCATGTTTTACAATAAAGCATGTGTAGTTGTGCACATAGGTGACAAAGATATTAAAGTAAACAGAAGCCTTTTTTCTCTTTCTTCTTTTTTAGTATTAAGAAATGTAGGCATTACAATGCAAAAAGAGAAAACCGGCTAGACAAATGCATGTTTAAATTAACAGGCTGTAATCTTGGGTTGCTGAGGCGGGGGATGGGATTGCAAAAGTACATAGATCATAATATATGTACATCTGATACATTTTCTCTTAATTCTGCATTAGGGAATGTCTGGATTAAGACACTTCGCTTAATCTACTAAGTGTTAAGTGGAAACAAATAAACAAGAAAATACTGAATATAATGGAAACATTTAGTTTAGCAATGCATGTTTCAGCTTGTCTTAAGAAGCCTACAGCTGAGCGCTACATTTTTTTCTCTTATTTTTTCATGGAGACAAACTGATAATAGGGAATACAAAAAGACAGAACATTGGTTTCTTCAATGTTAAAAGTTAATGTTTTCTGAAAGCATGCAAGTTGTTTTTCACATGTGGGAGGGAAATAAAGATAAAAAAGCAGCACAGACAATAATATGCATCTCAGCATAGATAACCTCAGTTTTAGTTTAATTAAGGCCTGTGTTTGAGACTGTCTAATTTGGACAGTTGTTCCTATTGGGGGGGGGGGTCAATGTCATTATTTAAAGATGTACCAAGTTTTGTGTGTTTGTATTAAGTTATCAGATTATGGGGCTTTTCTGGGGTGTGTCTGGTCTTTTGTTTGAGGGTTTTCATTAAAACAAAAAATCTTGTAAATTGTGATATAGGTTCCAATGTTGATAAGAAAAAAAAATGCATAAAGGATTAACCTGCCAAACATTAGTGGGTGCATGTATCACAAAAGATGGAAAAAGATATTTAAAAAACTGTCATATATAATAAGGTAGGAATAATGACTTCTTATTATTATGCTAACACTTTCCATACTATCTTGGAATGTGAATAATGGTCTCATAGGTATAGACAAAAAGGAAAGAATATTTAATTATATTGGGAAATGCAGAGTTACAATAACAATGCCACAGAAGACATATTTGGAAAGAACTGTGCATGAAAGTTTGATAGAAGATTTCAGGATGGATATACAGAAGAATATCAGGGACAAAGAAAAAAAGAGGAGTACTTATAGTAATTGCTAGAAGAGCTCCAAAAGTGAAAGAAGAAGAAAAAAAGATAATAATGGAAGATTTGTGGTCATAAAGGGCTGTTGGCAAAGGATAAGGATTATGCTGGCATGCATTTATGTTTCACATAAAAATGTTATTGCGGAGCTTGAAAAAATGCTGTCAGAAATAATCAGCCTTCAACAGGAAATATTACTTACAGATGGGGAGTGGAATTTGATTTACAGCAACAAATATGTATCTGGGGGGCCTAGAAGACATTATAAAACAGGGTAGATGTCTGAAGAAATTTATAAAATATTTGGTATGGAAGACATGAATTCAGCAGTAGGAACTCAGAGAATTTACATATTCCCCAAGGTAGAATAACTGGGACAGACTACACAGAAATTATATTTCACAGAAAAATGCGCATTTAATTAAGAACTCTGACATCTGTCCAGTAACTATTTCAGATGATGCACCAATAATTACAAAGTTAAAAATGCAGGGTAATGAAGTAAAGTTGAGACACTAGAGCTTCCCCACCTACCTGTTAAAAAGAGAGGAATTTAAAGAAAGATAGTGGAAATTATTTGAGAGTTATCAGGGAAGACAGAAAGTAGTCCAGAAGTTATAGCTAGTGAGTGAGATAAAACAGAAGTGGAGTTTAAAACAGAGCAGAAATAAAAGAAAAAGATGTATTGTTAAGAATTAACAAGAATTATTTAGAGGGGCTGACAAAATAAGGGGAATCTTACAGAACAATAAGAGGCACAACTGCAGAGTGGAAAGGAAAAATAAAAAAATAAATAAATACATAAGGAAGTAACTGGATAATATGCATGAGTTTATAAAGATTGATGTTAAGCAACTGTTTTCTGATAACTCCAGAGCACAAAGACTTAGGCAAGAAAAAAGTAGAAAGACTTGTTGCCAAACTCAGAAAGCCTATAACAAGAAAAGCAACCAGAGATCCAGTAGAGGTGCTTGAGATATTTTGAACATTTTATGAAATTTTTTATAAAGCAGATAAGTGGGGAAATCAACAAAAAGTGCAAATGGTAATATTTACAGAAGACATAAATATGCCAAGGTTAGAGGTAAATGAGGCTCAACAGTTAACAGTTATGATACGAGGAAATGAGAAACATGGTGATGTATAACCAATCTGCATGAATAAATGGTACTCTGGTGGAAGTTTTGATGCTAGGAGGGAAGAAAGAGATAGAAGATCTGGAAGGTCTTGTATCACAGTATTTTAAAAGGAGCAGTAGCACCAATATCCTGAAAAAGGCAGAAGTGGCTGTAACACCTAGACAGTGAAGGCCATCAGATCCAGGATTAAACAGGCCCATTTCAATTTTAAACCATGACTATAAAGTATTTATGTCTATAATGGCTAAATGAATGGTAAAGGTATTGTCAAAATTAACAGATATGGATCAGTGTTGAGCAATGATGATCCGGAGGGAAGCAGAACACAAGAAAATACCATTGCTGTTAGTGGGTCTTGATGCAGAGAAAGCATTTGAAAGAGTAAACTGGGATTGTACGAGTAAAAATGTTTTCAGTCTCTTTAGTTTTAAATATAGGTCAGCCATATTTTTGTTTATCAACCAGAGGAGAAGCTGCGGCTAGCAATTATAAAGAGTTAAAGGATTTTATTTGGGAGGGGAAGAGGGAAAGAGTCAAGTGGGATACATTGATCCTTCCACTAGAAAACGGAGGGTTACTCTGATTTATAGCTTTATGCTTGTGCTATGTATATGAGCCTTAACTGTGTAGCTCTGAAATGCCCCTTCATATCAAGTAACACCAAACCACCTACATCTACTGGAAGGATCAACTTATCCCACTTGACCCCCCCCCCCAAAAGATAAAATCTTTATTAACTGCCACAACTTTTCCTCTGGTTGATAAAAAATATGCTCAACCTATGTATAAAACTAAAGGGACTAAAAAACATTTTTGTATTCTCCTTGGGCACACATACCAAAATGGTCAAAAACTGCACCATGCTAAAAGAGCAAAACAGGCCAGAGAACAGTAACTCGCACAAATATAGTAACAACCAGTGGTTCATAATCCCTGATTGGGCCCTGGTTATTAGAGTTGCACCAATTAGAAAATCTCTTTCATATACTAATATAAGTGTTCATAGTAGCATAGGATTTATTACCTCCTTAGTATTTGTTGCATTGTCCTCAGAAACAAGATGCCTAAAAGGTATCTTACTTGAATCACCCAGGCAGTTAGCTGTAGTTGTTTTGGTGTATCAAACTCTACCAATCTTGTGTGAGTAGATCCAGTCTGTGAGGAAGACTGTGCTAACTACCCTTGGCCAAGTCCATAAGAAGGGCGAACCAATGTTGCCTTGGCCAAAACTGAGTCACCACAATGATCTTTGGAGAATCCTTCAGAATCTTAAGAATGACCCTAGTTATCAGTGGAAAAAGTGGAAATGCATAAAAGAATATTCCTGTCCACAGGAATGAAAAAAGCATCTGTCCTCCATACCTGCTTGCAGGGAATCTTAGAAAAGAATATACTGAGCTGTCTGTTTTGAAAGGAGATGAATAGATCTACTTCAGGGCTTCCCCACAACTCGATCAATTCATGGAAGACCCCCCTCTACCATTTAATTTTCATTTGTGAGGGTCTGTCCTGATCCTATTCAGCTTGTCTGCCATTACATTTTGCTCTGACAGAATGTAGGCAGTGTGTGTGTGTGTGTGTTTGGGGGGGGGTGTTAATAATGCTTTGAGGTAACCTCCCTAGCTACCACAGCCAGCCTGCATATAGAGGAAGACCTGGTGCCCCCCTGTTTATGTACCACATTACTGTGGTGTCATCTGTAATCACTTACAAATGTCCTGGGTATCACAGGTGGTGAAGAAATTCTATATCTGGGTTACAGCTAACATTTCTTTCACATTTACGTGCTACTGGCCTGTCTCGTTTGCTCCAAGGACCTTGCACTTTACCCTCATTGATACAGCTCCCCATGCAAAATCTGATGCATCTGCTTCCACTGACTGAGCAAAGGATGAGAGAGAAAAAGAATTTCTGGATTCAGAGAAATCTGGTCTCTCCACCAAAGAAGTTCTTTCTTGACAAAGTCCAATATTGGAATCTGGTGGGTCCAATCTTTAAAAAGAAACAGAATTTTGTTCACGTAAAACCTTGTAAGAGGAGTTATCAGAATCACAGAAGCTATGAACCCTAAAATCATGAAAGACTCTGGCTGAAGTCTAGGGCTGATGTGGGAAACTCAGGAAGAGTTTCACACATAAAACACCATGTTTTCTTGAATCAAAAATGCCTTTTGTATAGCCAAGTGCAGAAGACATCCTAGAAACACAATCCTGTGAGAGGGAATGAGAGGATTTCTGAATATTCATCTGGAATCCAAGGTCTAGAGGAGATTTCTTACCCACACAGGGGCTATTGACACGTGGAAAAAAATTCTGCAAAGATATACAAGTAATCTAAATAAGGAAAGGTGTATGCTGTGCAGTCTGCAGAAGGCAATCACAGAAGCTAGACAATTTGTATACACCCTGCAGAAGTAAATAATCTAAATGACAATGCAAATACCTGAAACTAGCCCCAGTCACAGAAAATCTTTTGAACTCTGTGGCAATGATAATGTGATAAGCATCTTACAAGTCTAGTGTTACCATAAACTTCCCTTGCGGCATGAGAGGAAAGAAATCTCTGCCGAGTCAATATTATGAACTTGCATACTTTTACAAACTAGTTGAAAAATGACAGGATGAGTTCTGGGCTCAAAGAAAGCTCCTTCCTTGGCACCACAAAAATTCTTAAATAAATACCCTTTCCCCACTGATCTGAGGGTTTTTGTTCTATGACCACTGATGACTGGAGGAAACGAGGAAGTCTGACTTGTAATATGGAAGATGAATTTTTAAAAGCGGGTAGGCTTTCTCACTGCCGTTTGTAACCCTTCTGAACTAGTTTCAGAATCCACTTGTCAAAAACAATATGATAATAAAGTGGAAAGTGGAGAACTAGGCTCTGGGACAGATTGAAGAAATGGAAGGGCAAGGGAATGTTGCAATAATCATTCTGAAGTAGTAGACTGTCCCTTTTTCTGGAGAGCTTTCTCCTGCTTGCCATCAGACTACAGAGAGAGCTTGTTTTGTTTGCTGAACAAAACCAGAGTTGCTTGTAGATTTTGAGAAGGAAGGCTGAAAAATCGTAGTGACCCCTGAATTACATTTCCATCTTTATTTAAACTGTTTAAGTACCTGGTTAATTGATGGGACAAATAAAATCGTATCCAAAGGAGAATTTAAAAATTTCAGATTTAATATCATCAGAAAACCTCTGATTACAAAACAAAGGGAAAAAAAAGTTATGTACTTACCATAACGTTCCGTGTTATCTATTTTCATTCTTCCTCCACCACTGGGTTCGGATCCGACTCAGCCGTTACTACAGCTCGTGGCCAACTAAAACTCTCGAGCTCCTCCCTACCCATAATGCACCCACCCTTAACATACCTCACATCTTGTTTGCTAGATGACTTAAGTACTACATATTAGAATACTGTTCCTAAAAAAGAAAACCAATATCTGGAGTTCCAAACAAGACACTGTGGTGTCTTTATAGCATCTCATTCTTCCAGAAGTCTATGGTGACACAGGTTGGGGGTTGGGAGGTTAAGGAAGAATGAAAATGGAAAACACAGATGGAACGTTACTGTAAATACAAAATTTCTTTATCTGATACTGTCAATTTTCATTCATTCCTCAACCATTGGGACAGAGTCCCCAGCTACCTTATACCACAGGTGGACTGTAAGAAAGGATGTTCCTGAGCACAGTTTTACCAAAGGCTGCTCTTCCCCTCGAGACCAGCTCCAGTTTGTAATTAGTAATAAAATTATGAGGATTAGTCCAAGTAGCAGCTGCACATATGTCATCCATGGAATGACTGGGAAAAATACAGATGAGGCTGCCACAGATCTCATAGAGCGAGTTCTTACAGGTTTTGTTAATTAAATCCCCAATTTATTATAGACAAAGGCTAAGCAGTTCGTAATCCATCTTGCCAATGTTACCTTTGTAACAGATCTGCCTAATTTGTCATCTGCAAAGGATATAAATAACTGATTAGATTTCCTAATATCCTTTGTTCTGTGTAAGTAGAAACACAAGTGTCTGCGAACATCCAGCAAATGTAATATATATTAACCTTTGTTTTCAAATTTCGGAAAGAAAATGGGCAAGTGAATAGACTGATTGATACTGAATTCTGACACCACCTTAGAAAGGAAGGACTGGTTCTTAATAACAGTCTATCCTTATGGAAAATCAAGTAAGGAGGTTTAGAGGACAACACTTGGAGTTCTGAAATTCTCCTAAAAGAAGTGATAGCCGCTAAAAATTTCTGCTTCCAAGTCAGAAATTTAAGATCACATTTTCCTGCTGGTTCAAAGGGGGAATTGATTAACGGCCTGAAATAGAAGATTCAAATCCCATGGATGAGTAGGATCTTTATAAGGTGGTTTAAGTAAAACAGTATCTCTTAGGGAGGCCTTGCATATCTTAGTAGAAGCTAAAGAAGAATTGTCAACTCCTACATGAAAGTAAGATATTGCTGCCAATTGAGCTTTATGGTAGAGGAGCTACCTCCCTCATTAAAAATGTCTGCCCAAAACTCTAGGACACTTTGTGTAGGGGCTGAAAAAGGATCTATATGTTTTTGATGCACCTAAATAAACCTCTTCCACTTACTCTTGCAGATTTTCCTAGTGAAAGCTTTATGGGAAGATAAAAATATATGACAGACAGGGGGTGAGAGCAGGTTGTCTGGCTATTAGAAGAAGCACAGAAACGACACTAAGCTTGAGGTTTGAGGTGTCCAGATAACTCATGCCTGTCGGATGAGACAGTAGGTCTGGAATCGGATCCAGAATCCAAGGTGGGCAAAGATGATAAGGTCAAAGGAAGGGAAATCAAACCTGTTGGGGCCAGTAAGGTGCAATGAGGATGACTTTGCTCTTCAACCTTGCAGTTTTCAGTAGAAGTTTGGGAAATCAGTGGGGTTGGTGGATAAGCACAGAGAAGACCGAAGAGCCAATTGTGGAGCTCAGTGTCCCTTGGTGTTTCTCCTACTGGGGGGATTAGGACAAAGAAGTTGCTGCACTTTGTTCAGGGGAGGTGCAAAAAGATCACAGCAAGGCTTGCCCCACTGATGGAAGATCACTTCCATCATTTGTTTGTTGACAGACCACTTATGAGGTAATGGAATGGACCTGGTCAATTTGTCTGCTATCACGCTGGACTTCCCTGGAATGTGCATTGCTATCGGAACATGGTTGGATGAGATTGTCCATTGCCACACTCAGAGTGCTTCTCAAAACAAGGGATAAGACCTGGTTCCTCCCAGTTTGTTGATGTACCAAACTACTGACATATTGTCAGTTTGGATCACAGTTTTCACCAGAGATAGAGCATCCTGAAAAGCTTGCAATGCTAAAAGTACTGCTCTCATCTCCATGACATTTATATGCAAATTGGCCTCCTCATGGGACCAAGTGCCTTGGACTGTTTTTTCTCAGGAAGCACCCCTCCCACCCAATCTGGGATGCATCCATGGTCACTATGGTCTTGAGTTGAAGAAGAATGAACGGATTGTCTTGTAAAAGCTGGTCTGACCTTGTCCTTCACCACCACAGGTATTTCTTGCATGTTGTGTGATCCTTATTTGAAATGACATCTGTTGATAAAGACTTGACCACTGGGATATTAGCATCCACTGACGAATTCTCATAGGATACCTTGCCAGTGGAACAATAATTATGGCCAATGACATTGACCCCAAGGCTTAAAGAATTAATCGGACTGAAATGTTGATTTTCTGAATAGGTTTTGCGACCTGGAATCTTAATGTTTGTACTCAGTTTAGGTGAAGTGTGGCTGTTGCAGATACTGTATTGAAATCTGCCACTATGAATTCAAGTGTTTGAGATGGTTGCAAGTGAGATTTGTTGTAATTTATTGTAATCCCCCAGAAGGGTGACAGTTTGGAGTACCTGGTCTCTCACCATAATGAGTAGATGCCTGGTTGGAGCAGTAATGAACCAGTCATCTAAATATGGAAACACCCAGAATCTTTGCAGTCTCAAGTGAGCTGCCACCACTGTCATGCATTTGGTGAACACCTTGGGGGCTGTGGTGAGAAAAATGGGCAGGGCTTGGAACTGAGCATAAAAACCTTCTGGACCACCTGTTCATTTTTATGCAACAGTATGCATCTCGAAGGTCTATAAAGCACATCCAATCATCCTTGACTTGGAATGGCAGGATGGATTAAACCATGACCATCTGAAACTCAGTGGCACTAAAAAGAATATTAAGTAAGTTCCGGATCATTTCTGGTATGGTGGGACCTCTTGGATGACTCTTTTCTAGCAGCTTTTGTATTTCCAGTGCTGCTGCTTTCCTTTCATTGGATGTAACATTGTGAAACTTTTGTGAGAATAGAGGTGGAAGGGAAAAGGGAATTATATAACCTCTGGAAGTAAGCTTATGCACTGAACTGTCTTTTGTGATATCTATCCAGGCACTCTGCTGCAAGGATAGATGACCCCCAATTACATCCAGAGGGGGACAACTGGGCTTCTTTTCAGGAGCACTAGTAGGGCCTGTCAGAGAAATGGTGTCTAGACCTCTAGTTCTGAGGACTACCTCTGCAACGTGGGTGGCATATTTCATTAGCATTCTCCCCTCTGCCTCTGAGACAACCATCTCCACGTGGATCTTGGAAAGGACCCTGAGACTTCTTGAACCACAGTTTCCATCCCCCTCAATGGTTTCCAGAAAAGGTATTTTGAGGATTGAAAAAACTACTCCTACACTAGAGAGAGTCTTTCCGTCTTTCTCACGCCTAGAAAGAAAGTGTCCTTCACCCTGGGACCAAACAAGAAAGTTCCATCAAAAGAAGAATTGACGGAAGAAAACTTGGAAGGGTTCTGCAAAATCACACAAACACATCCAAGCATGTCTCATTATTAAGATGCCTGAACCCACCACCCTTGAGGTACCCTCAGCTGCATGAGAGATAAGCATCATGGAGAAGTTTGAGATAGACTGAAGGGTTGTCACGTGCAAGGCTACCGATGTTTAGAGTATTTGACAATTCTTTAATCAAATCTCTGTGTAACCTTGTGAAATGTGCCAAGTAGTTCAGTGACCTAACAGCAAAAGATGCTGAAGCATAGACACGCTTTTCGAACCTGTCCAAAATCCCTGGACTCTTTATTAGGGGGATGGACAGTGGAACTTTGTTCCATAAGTTCCTTCTTTGTGGCAGCTGCCACAACCATAGCATCTCCTGGTATTCCCTTGCTCCAGTGTTCCCTTCCTGTCAGAGGTGTCAGCATTTAGGCTGGTCTCTTGGGGATAGGTTCAGCCACATCTGGTTCCTTCCCACACCTGCTAAGAGATCAAATCAATGAGCTAATCAGTGGGTGGAGTTACCCTGGAGGTAGACGGTCCAGATCCAAATGCCTCCAGAGACAGTGATACCTCTGGAGAAGGCTTTGGGGAGGACCAACCACCCCACTCCTTAAGGATCTCCAGAATGTCTCCAAATGATACATCTTTGGGTGGTGATCTGGGAGATCCTTCCCCTTTGTTGAACTCCATGTCTTCTGTGATAGATTCCAGGGGGGAATTTAAGTGCCTCCTTTTGCACTTTCTCTTCTGGGTTACTTCCTCTGTCAGATGTTCTGGGGAAGTGGAGGAGGACAGAGTAATACCTTGTTGGGTAGTCTGGAGAGGTTGGGCTGGCTATCTTTGTGGAGTCAAATGTCGAGGTTCCTGGCTCAGATTCACATGGAACATTGAAGAAAGATCCATGGTGGAAAGACCATCTG